>NC_134842.1:13355285-13656222 GCF_965363235.1 Mytilus galloprovincialis
AGTGTTTCCATTGATGATTTAGGGGGAAATGAATTTGTCCTTGAGTCTCCCAAAAAACATTTCTGATTCCGAACATTCCGATCACCCACACATAAAATAAAGATCTTTTACGGTTATTGAAAGTAAGTGAAAATAAGCCAAAATCAAAATTTAGAAAATGACCTTGACCTTTGACCTTGACCTAATTTTCATTTTTTTGGACTAAGGACCTCAAATCTAAAGACCCTAGGTCTCTATCACATATGATTTACCAGTAAGAAATGCATATTACTTATATCAAACATAAAGGGGGGGGGGGGGGCTCCCATATGGAATCTATAAACGGCTTCGGTCAAAATAAAACAAAACATCCTGAGGATATAACGAGCAATTTGATAAAATAAATTTGTCGGTTTCTTATACGGTTGCGAAGCCTTAGAGATCACAAGAAAAACAGTGTTCGGGGAGATAACTCTTATATGGGAAAGTATTCGGTTAAGCGGTGTCAGTTTCAAAAGCGTATAAACTGTTCGATATCACATTCCAAATATCTAAGCGACATCTTGTGAAACAAAACAAAAAACAGCGAAGGAAAAAATTAGGATGGAAAAAAAATAATAATCAGAAGAAAACCAATAGGTCTTTCCACGGAAAAGTGGAAAGACCTAATAAATATACTAAAATACACAAAATCTGGAAAACATATTTTTAATGATGACAAAGGTAAGAAAAAAGAAAAAAAAAGTGTGATGTTAAACAAATAAGTCCAGAACATCATCAATAGCCAACTTGAATCCAGTATAATCACCATCATCATTTAGGAATGCATCTCTGATTTTTCTAACAACACAGGATGGAATAACCACTCTATTACCCTTTCCAAGTCTGTCACCTTTCAGCATCAACTATTTGTCTGTAGGCAACTAACCGTGACTTTCTGAAATAGGATAAATACATATACAATGACTGATTTCTGTGAGATTTCACAGTTTGATATTGTGCATGGTAGACTCACACACTTCACTTGTCTTGTGGGATATTCTACTTGAGACCTGGTATATACCAGCATGTTTTTTTTTGTTTTTTTTATAGTTTCAGGTTAATGTCTCATTGATATAAATATCGGCCTCTCCTTTTTTTCAAATTAATTATATAAATTATATTTTTGAAATTATAAATTTATCAAATAGTAATCCCTACACCATGTTTCAATATATTATGCTCTGTGTAAAATATTCTGCATGTATCAAAAAGGCTAAGAAGAAAAACTTTTTCTCTGGGAAAAAATGTCCAAGATGTTCTAACGCTTATTTTCTTAACCCCCCCCCCCACTCTTTTCACCGCACCGTAATGACAACAATGATATCAGATAATATTATATAAAACGGCAAAACGGCACTTTCTTGTAGTTAAAAAAATCACAGTTCCAATGGTTCCCTCTTCCATTTTTTTCGCATATTTAAAGAAATTACCTTGAGTTTAGCTGGTCAGGTGCACGACCACGTTGCCTCTTAAATCACCATCTGTATAAATGCCAGTGCCAAAACATCGGAGTTTAAAATAAGGTTGTCAAAACTCTCAATTTGCGTAATGCACTGATAGTCCTCTAAATTTGGGTAGACAAACTCTGCATGTCAGCAACATACACATTCCTCTGTGGACGGCATTTGCTGGCAATTTCCACAATCACACCATTCTTCCAGAGTCGGGAATGCCTGTTGTGATGTTGGCTCGGCTACGGAATTAGTGTTCAAAATTATATGGAACCAAACCCATTTTATCTTCTCTATCCATGAATAATCGATGAATGTTTTTGTTTTGCTTTGATGGTATTACGTAATCGAACGTTGGAATCTAAATAAACGGGGTTACGTAACTAATAAAAACAAAATGGTATCTGCCATGAAGGCGGGAAATGTAAAAAGGGTAATATATTTATATAATTTTTACAGGTTTCTGACATTATGTCAAAGATATAAGACGTTATATTACTATACAAATATAAAATAGTTTCTTAACACAATTAGATTTTGAGAAGGTTTCCTTCCCCTTTAATTGAATTCCTACTAAATCACAAACATTAACAATTGTCAATAATTTATGGAATTCCTACTAAAATACAAACACTTATCCGTGTAAATAATTTATGGAAATCCTACCTAAACACAAACACTTACCATTGTCAATAATTGTTGAATTCCTACTAAAATACAAACCCTTATCCGTGTAAGTTATTTATGGAAATCCTACCTAAACACAAACACTTACCATTGTCAATAATTGTTGAACTCCTATTAAGAAGAAAACACGTATCCTTGTAAATAATTGATGGAATTTTTACTAAAACACAAACGCTAACCATTGTCAATAATTAATGGAATTCCTACTAAAACACAAACACTTACCAATGTCAATAACTGATGGGATTACTACTAAAACACAAACACTAACCATTGTCAACATTTCATGAAATTCCTACTAAAACAAAAACACGTATCATAGTAAATAATTGATGGAAATCTTACCTAAACACAAACACTAACATTGTCAATAATTCATGAAAATTGCAACTTAAAAACAAACACTTATCCTTGCAATTAATTGATGGAATTCCTACTAAAACACAAACACTAACCATTGTCAATAATTCATGAAATTCCTACTAAACACAAACACGTATCATAGTAAATAATTGATGGAAATCCTACCTAAACACAAACCCTTACATTGTCAATAATTCATGAAAATTACAACTTAAAAACAAACACTTATCCTTGTCATTAATTGATGGAAATTCTACTAAACCATCAACACTAACCATTGTCAAAAATTAATGGAATTCGTATTAAAACTCAAACACTTACCCTGATCAATAATTGATGAATTCCTACTAAAACACAAACACTAACCATTGTCAATAATTCATGTGATGCCTACTAAAATACTAACACTTATCCTTGTAAATAATTGATGGAAATCCTACCTAAACACAAGAACTAACTATTGTCAATAAGAAATGGAAATCCTACTAAAACACAAACATTTACCCTTACCAATAATTTATTGAATTCTACTTAAACAGAAACACTTACCCTTCTCAATAATTGATAGAATTCCTACTAAAACACAAACACTTACCATTGTCATTAGTTCATGAAAATTCCTATGAAAATACTCACACTTATCCTTGTAAATAATTGATGAAAATCCTACCTAAACACAAGCACTAACTATTGTCAATGATTAATGGAATTCCTACTAAATCACAAACATTAACAATTGTCAATAATTTATAGAATTCCTACTAAAATACAAACACTTATCCGTGTAAATAATTTATGGAAATTCTACCTAGACATAAACACTAACCTTGTCAATAATTGTTGAAATCCTACTAAATCACAAACACTTACCCTTACCAATAATTTATTGAAATCCGACTATAACACAAATATAAACCCTTATCAATAATTTATGGAATTCCTACTAAAACACAAACACTTACCCTTATCAATAATTTATGGAATTCCTACTAAAACACAAACACTTATCCTTACCAATAATTTATGGAATTCCTCCTTAAAACACAAACACCTACCGTTATCAATAATTGTTTCAATTGTACTAAATCACAAACACTAACCATTGTTAATAATTTATGGAACTCCTACTAAAATACAAACACTTATCCTTGTAGATAATTGATGGGGTTCCTACCAAAACTCAAACACTAACCATTATCAATCATTTGTGGAATTTCTACAAAAATACAAACACTTATGCTGTAAATAATTGATGGAATTCCTACCAAAACTCAAACACTAACCATTGTCAATAATTAATGGAATTCCCACTAAATCACAAACACCTACCGTTATCAATAATTTATGGAATCCCTACTTAAACACAAACACTTACCGTTGTCAATAATTAATGGCGCTGCTTGCTCTACAACTCTGAAGTTAAAGTTTTGTCAAAGGGCTGTGATATATGTTAAAGGGAACACCAGTTTATATATTTTGAATCATTGGCATGCATATGTAAATACATCAAACAAAAAGAAAATAGAACGCAAATATATGCAATAAAAAAACGGTAATTGATATTTTAATGCATAGAAAATTTTTAAAGATTTTTTATCTGTAAAATATCTTTACTTCTGAAACAAGTGGAAAGCCTTCCTTTCCACCAAAAGATGTAATCTTGACACCATGAAAATGAATAAATGAACGTTAAAAGGATCTGATGTACATTTGTGTACTAACATTAAGTACATGTGGCTTTTCAAATATAGTCGAGTGAATTTAATGCATCCACCTAACATACAGCTATGTTATATATCATTTGCAAGCTTATTAACTGCACTTTCTGTTTTGCACGGTTCTCAATAACTCGAACGTTGCAATTTTTGTGATATCAATGTCAAATGTCAAAACTGAACATTCTTAAATATTGCTAGATTTAACAAAAAAGCCATTTTCTTGTACTTCTATGGTATTTTTTTTCTAAAAATAAACTTATCATTATTAAACATACAACCATAATTCTCAATATTATAAAAGGAATACTAAAACACAAACCCTTACTGTTGTTCATTATTGATGGAATTCCTATTAAAACACAAACACTCACCGTTGTCAATAATTTATGGAATTTCTACTAAAACACAAACACTCACTGTTATCAATAATTGACGGAATTCCTACTAAAACACAAACTTTTACCCTTATTAATAATTGCTTGAATTCCTACTAAAACACAAACATTTACCCTTACCATTAATTTATTGAATTTCTACTAAAACACAAACACTTACCCTTATTAATAATTGCTTGAATTCCTACTAAAACACAAACATTTACCATTGTCAATAATTCATGAAAGTTCCTACTAAAATGCAAACACTTATCCTTGTAAATAATTGATGGAAATCCTACCTAAACACAAGTACTAACTATTGTCAATATTTATTGAATTCCTACTGAATTACAAACACTTATCCTTGTAAATAATTAATGGAAATCCTACCTAAACATAAACACTAACCCTTATTAATAATTTATGGAATTCAACTAAAACACAAACACTTACCCTTACTAATAATTTATGGAAATCCGACTAAAACACAAATATAAACCCTTATCAATAATTTATGGAATTCTTACTAAAACACAAACACTTACCCTTATCAATAATTTATGGAATTCTTCCTTAAAACACAAACACCTACCGCCATCAATAACTGTTTCAATTGTACTAAATCACAAACACTAACCATTGTTAATAATTTATGGAACTCCTACTAAAATACAAACACTTATCCTTGTAGATAATTGATGGAATTCCTACCAAAACTCAAACACTAACCATTATCAATCATTTATGGAATTTCTACAAAAATACAAACACTTATGCTGTAAATAATTGATGGAATTCCTACCAAAACTCAAACACTAACCATTGTCAATAATTAATGGAATTCCCACTAAATCACAAACACCTACCGTTATCAATAATTTATGGAATCCCTACTTAAACACAAACACTTACCGTTGTCAATAATTAATGGCGCTGCTTGCTCTACAACTCTGAAGTTAAAGTTTTGTCAAAGGGCTGTGATATATGTTAAAGGGAACACCAGTTTATATATTTTGAATCATTGGCATGCATATGTAAATACATCAAACAAAAAGAAAATAGAACGCAAATATATGCAATAAAAAAACGGTAATTGATATTTTAATGCATAGAAAATTTTTAAAGATTTTTTATCTGTAAAATATCTTTACTTCTGAAACAAGTGGAAAGCCTTCCTTTCCACCAAAAGATGTAATCATGACACCATGAAAATGAATAAATGAACATTAAAAGGATCTGATGTACATTTGTGTACTAACATTAAGTACATGTGACTTTTCAAATATAGTCGAGTGAATTTAATCACTACAAATCATTAAAGTCTGAAATGGCCTATATCTGTACTCGACTGTACTGATTTTTACTCGACCAGTCTGAATTGGTCTGACTTTTACTTGACATTACTCGACCCCAGTCTGAACCATACTTGACTGTACTGAATCGTACTTGACCCTTATCTTTGCCGTTGAAAATAGTCTGAACTATTACTCGACCAGTCTGAAACAGTCTTAACCCATTCTCGACATGTACTCGACCTATTTTCCAGTCTAAACCATACTTAACCAAAGGTCTGAACAATACTCGACCAGTCTGAACCATACTAGACCAAAAAACCTCTACTTTTTTAACTGTTAAAATAAATTTCTTTTTAACTGACATATATAACAACAGCCAACAAAATTTATAAAAGATTTTAACCTTATAAAAAATATATTATATATAATTTATATCAAAAAGGGATGAAATTAAATAGATAAATAAAATTGTTTTTTCTGATTAGTGGTGAAATATAAAGTATAACCTCTGCTTGGGGGCAAACTCATAAATAAGATCACACCTGGTCAGAGGTATTAAATTCTAAATAACATTGATTTAAAATTGCAACATCCTGTTTAAAGAAAATAAGAAGGCCTCTCGAATATACTTCTTCTTCTTTGTATAAGCTTCCTATAGACAGGAACACCTCTAATGATATTAGAGTATATATGAGGGTACATGTATGTACTAGATAAGTAATACACGAATTTAAGAAAATAAGGCTTTCTTTTTTACCTGTAAAACACACATGTACTGAGGTAATTAGAACATATTAAAGTGCTTTATGTATGCCATGTTAATTTGACAAAAAAATGCTTAAATTAATTGAAAAAAAAATTTGCTGTTACTTTGGAATACATTTCCTTTTTTAAAAAAGGTTATCAAGGATTGCTATGGAAATTCTATTATAATGATTATATTAAATTCTTGATTTAATAAAACAAAACAATTAAGCTCTCATTTTTTTAAAAATTTATTAGTTGTTTTATATTCTATTTTATATATATCTTTAAAAAAACATTCACTGCATTATTACCTGAACTCAACTGACACCATAAATCTATACTAGGCTTAAGTTAATGGTGAAAATAGTCCAGTTACCATAAAATACTTCCGAAATATTCATAAAATTTTGAATAATATTAAAAATATTAATCACAATTCATGTTTTTTAGATTATTTGATCAGCTTGTTTTCATTATATTTTAAAAGTTGATATGTATTATTATGTAAGTTTTGATTAATATTGAGTTGAAGTTATATTATGATTGATTATTGTGAAATTTTAATTTCAATACTATACATTTTTAATTTCAAGTTGTTGTTCAAATTTCATTTTTATTAAAAAAAAATCCTAAATTGATAAAATTCAGTTGATAGATAGATACAAAGAATAGGTCTAGTTTGGTTAAGACTTGGTCGAGTATGGTTCAGACTAAGTCGAGTATGGTTCAGACTAGGTCAAGTACGGTTCAGACTAGGTCGAGTACGGTTCAGACTAAGTCGAGTACGGTTCAGACTCGTATAAAACAGTTAAGAACTAGACAAGTGCACATTCAGACTGTTAAGTATGGTTCAGACTACAGTCGAGTATTATCAAGTAAATCTCAGACGAATTCAGACTGGTCGAGTAAAAATCAGTACAGTTAAGTACAGATATAGGCCATTTCAGACTTTTAATGGTTTGTAGTGAATGCATCCACCTAACATACAGCTATGTTATATATCATTTGCAAGCTGATTAACTGCACTTTCTGTTTTGCCCGGTTCTCAATAACTCGAACGTTGCAATTTTTGTGATATCAATTTCAAATGTCAAAACTGAACATTCTTAAATATTGCTAGATTTAACAAAAAAGCCATTTTCTTGTACTTCTGTGGTATTTTTTTTTCTAAAAATAAACTTATCATTATTAAACATACACCCCTAATTCTCAATATTATAAAAGGGATACTAAAACACAAACCCTTACTGTTATCAATTATTGATGGATTCCTATTAAAACACAAACACTCGCCGTTGTCAATAATTTATGGAATTTCTACTAAAACACAAACACTCACCGTTATCAATAATTGACGGAATTCCTACCAAAACACAAACTTTTACCCTTATTAATAATTGCTTGAATTCCTACTAAAACACAAACATTTACCATTGTCAATAATTCATGAAAGTTCCTACTAAAATACAAACACTTATCCTTGTAAATAATTGATGGAAATCCTACCTAAACACAAGTACTAACTATTGTCAATATTTATTGAATTCCTACTGAATTACAAACACTTATCCTTGTAAATAATTAATGGAAATCCTACCTAAACATAAACACTAACCCTTATTAATAATCTATGGAGTTCAACTAAAACACAAACACTTACCCTAACCAATAATATATGGAAATCCGACTAAAACACAAATATAAACCCTTATCAATAATTTATGGAATTCTTACTAAAACACAAAAACTTACCCTTATCAATAATTTATGGAATTCCTCCTTAAAACACAAACACCTACCGTTATCAATAATTGTTTCAATTGTACTAAATCACAAACACTAACCATTGTCAATAATTTATATTGAATTCCTACTAAAATACAAACACTAATCCTTGTAACTAATTTATGGAATTCCTACCAAAACACAAACACTAACCATTATCAATCATTTATGGAATTTCTACAAAAAAACAAACACCTATCCTTGTAGATAATTGATGGAATTCCAGCTAAAACACAAAACTAACCATTGTCAATAATTAATGGAATTCCCACTAAATCACAAACACCTACCGTTATCAATAATTATGGAATCCCTACTTAAACACAAACACTTACTGTTGTCAATAATTTATGGCGCTGCTTGCTCTACAACTCTGAAGTTAAAGTTTTGTCAAAGGGGTGTGATATATGTAAAAGGGAACACCAGTTTATATATTTTGAATCATTGGCATGCATATGTAAATACATCAAACAAAAAGAAATAGGACGCAAATGTATACAATAAAAAAAACGGTAATTGATATTTTAATGCATAGAAAGTATTTGAAGATTTTTATCTGTAAAATTTCTTTATTTCTTAAACAAGTGAAACGCATTGCTTTGCACCAAAATATGTAATCATGAAACCATGAAAATGAATCAATAAACATTAAAAGGATCTGATGTACATTTGTGTACTTACATTAAGTACATTTGGCTTTTCAAATATAGTGAATTTAATGCATCCACCTAACATACAGCTATGTTATATATCATTCGCAAGCTTATTAACTGCACTTTCTGTTTTGATCGGTTGTCAATAACTCGAACGTTGCAATTTTTGTGATATCAATGTCAAATGTCAAAACTGAACTGTCTTAAATATTGCTAGGTTTTACAAAAAAGCCATTTTCTTGTACTTCTATGGTATTTTTGTTTTTTAAAATAAACTTATCATTATTAAACATACTACCATAACTCTTAATATAAAAAGAGTACTTAAACACAAACCCTCACCCTGATCAATAATTTATGGAATTTCTACTAAAACACAAATACTCACCGTTGTCAATAATTGACGGAATTCCTACTAAAACACAAACTTTTACCCTTATTAATAATTGCTTGAATTCCTACTAAAACACAAACATTTACCCTTACCAATAGTTTATTGAATTTCTACTAAAACACAAACACTTACCCTTATTAATAATTGTTTGAATTCCTACTAAAACACAAACATATCCCATTGTCAATAATTCATGAAAATTCCTACTAAAATACAAACTCTTATCCTTGTCAGTAATTGATGGAAATCCTACCCAAACACAAGTACTAACTATTGTCAATATTTATTGAATTCCTACTGAATTACAAACACTTATCCTTGTAAATAATTAATGGAAATCCTACCTAGACATAAACACTAACCCTTATCAATAATTTATGGAATTCCTACTAAAACACAAACACTTACCTTTACCAATAATTTATGGAAATCCGACTAGAAATCAAATATAAACCCTTATCAATAATTTATGGAATTCCTACTAAGACACAAACACTTACCCTTAATTAATTGCAATACTCATATAAGAAGACCCTATATCAATACTGAACGAATAACAATGAGACGAAGAACAACGATCATGAGTTGTTGACGTATTTTCTAAACTATGTTAAAAATTAATCTAGAGTTGTCTCTCTTTGTCTGTTGTTAATTGTAATTCACAAATACCAAAATTAAAATACTACAGACTTTCTGTATATCATACTCATTTGTGTAGAGGTTCCATCCTCTGTATTTCATTTACAACTTATACAAAAACAATCCTTTGAATTAAACATACATTTTATTACACCAACTTGTATTTACATTTTCATGACTAGAATATACATTTTTACTTTGTGGCATTACTTTGGCTACAGAGTATTCTATAATATTTTGTTGAGGCGCCAGGGTGACTACCGATTACCTTTACACAATGGCTATCAGCTGACCTATGTTGACATAGTGTCATAAAACCCCTGGTAGTTAAACACGGTTACACCACCACCTACCATGGGGAGTGACCGGGGAAAACACTCGTATTACCAATGCTCCAGTTATTAGTGCCCCACCTGTTGGCAGATGTAGGCCTCCCCTCTATAAGATGAGGTGGAGGAGGTCCCAGAGTCACCCATCTGTAGACCCCACCGTTACCACTAACCACATTTTCCAAACCTGCAAATTTTAGAACTTGTCAGGCCCAAAGCAGGGGCCTAGTGAAATAATCCCCCAATCACTACCAGTCTTCCTGGACCGCCACATGAGATCCCAAGTCAGCTACCAAATCTGACATGGGTTCTCACCTCCACAAAATTTTCATTATTGAATCTTAGGAAAAGTTTATTATGTTGTGCGTAGGAAAGACTCAACCCCCACACCCTTGTATATTATTCAAGAAAACCTGATTTCCAGTTTGTGACAAATAAGTTCCATTTGTTCTGTATAAAGACACTTCACTTGCCCTAATGTTCTCATGTAATATAGCTTTACCCCCATTTTCTGTAACAAAGTTTTGGCCACTAAATTCACTCTTTTTCTGTTCTGTTCTATTATTGCACCCGCATTCAAGGGTGCAACATGCCAGTATCGCTCTGTAGCATTGAAGACCATATTATAATAACCTTTTTAAATAAAGCCTGGTAACGTAGAGTAGACCATTTTTACATTTTCAATTAAACCATTCCCTGTCAATTCTAAATCTGTCAAATCATTAGCTCCACAGAGAATAATAATACAATGAGGAGATGGTAAAAAACAAATATTCTGTTTACATCCAGTAGGGAATCCAAATCTTAAAGAGACTATAGAGACAATAACAAGTGAAAACAAGGAGCTATCGTTCATAAACTCGGAACAGTTACTTATCAAGTCCAATTTGGAGATTTAGTATGGAAGAGACATATTGATCAGATTCGTGAATTCGTACCGCAGGAAAATAAAGACATACCAAACATACTTGAAATTACCATATCTGATATTGACACTGAATTCATAACAATACCAACATGTAATTCAATTGCGATACCGAAAACTCTGAAAAACAATGAATCCGAACAAACTAAAATAACCGAAAATAAAACAGTTGAAAATGCTTATGATACTATCGTTATGCACCGCACAGAAAGAGTAAGAAAGGCACCAGAGAGACTTATTGAAAACATATTACTATAAATTTTTGTGGTTAAGTTAGTGTAGTGATATAACTGTAGGTGTAGGATTTCATAATTGAACATTAAATATATAGACAGTAAAACTTGTAGCTATTTAGTTCAATTGAGTGCAAATTGAATTTATTACTTTCAATCACTAGAGATTAATTTTGTTTATCTTGATCTTCTAAAAAAAATTGTACTATGGGAGATGTGATGTGTAATAGCCAATTTTCACCGTGTATATTTCCCCAAGATAAATTGGGATTCTTTTCTATTTTTAGCCTAAATTGCTCGTCATAGGTGGCCCAGTTTTCTGACCTCGTTGCCGCTAGTCTTATATCGCGCATATATTTTAACAATTCCTGTGCCCGTGTGCTGTATTTCTCAATTTAGACACTCATAAAAACCATGAATGCTGAAGTCCATTCATTTATGGACAAATAAACACTCGACGATCATTTTTCAATGCAAATTTTCCCCCTTTTTAATTTCAAATCGCCCTCGTCCACCTCTTCCATTGCTTTTTGCGTTCTCAAAAGTTAATGAAGCTCAATAAACTTTCCCTCCCAAATTTTTTCCTTAATTTTAAAAGGCACGTGTTCCCCATTACTGTGTCATAAATGCTAAATTCTTGTGACGGAGTGAAATCAATGGAATTATTTGCAATTTCAAAAGTTTGGTGAAAAGGGTCGTGCCTTAAAGAGGGGAACGCTCGTGCATCCTCCTCCGACTCATTACCTGATGAGAAATCAGTAGTTTCCACCGGTCCTTCTGCCACCACGTGTCCGACCCCTTGTGTTTTCTTGGCAGTTCTTCTCTGGCCAGCTCCGTCCTTCTTTTGTGGGATTTCCCCGTTCTGTATTCTCTGTCCGCCTGTCCTGTTAGCCGTTCTTCTGTTCTTTCCCATGGCCCTTGATGGCGATCCTATGGCATTTCTCTTGTTTGGCATCTTTTCTTTTTCTTTTAAATAGTTTAACTAATTTGTGAAACACCTGCTTTCTAGTCGACAGCGATTAACAAGTGCCCGATACTGGAATTCCGAAATTCTAATTCAAGCTGATACGGAAATTCCAAAATTCTGATTCAAGCTGCGAGCGCCATCTATGGCCATGCCGAATATGGCAATGAGCTACAGACTGCAACACCCACGCACCCACACAAATATTTGATTGAATTAAACCAGATTATTGAAAATATAAAATTTTTATAATCTCTATTATCAATAATTTATGGAATTCCTACTAAAACACAAACACTTATCCTTACCAATAGTTTATGGAATTCCTCCTTAAAACACAAACACCTACCGTTATCAATAATTGTTTCAATTGTACTAAATCACAAACACTAACCATTGTCAATAATTTATGGAATTCCTACTATAATACAAACACTCATCCTTGTAAATAATTGATGGAATTCCTACCAAAACACAAACACTAACCATTATCAATCATTTACGGAATTTCTACAAAAATACAAACACTTATCCTTGTACATAATTGATGGAATTCCAGCTAAAACACAAAACTAACCATTGTCAATAATTAATGGAATTCCCACTAAATCACAAACACCTACCGTTATCAATAATTTGTGGAATCCCTACTTAAACACAAACACTTACCGTTGTCAATAATTAATGGCGCTGCTTGCTCTACAACTCTGAAGTTAAAGATTTGTCAAAGGGTGTGATATATGTTAAAGGGAACACCAGTTCATATATTTTGAATCATTGGCATGCATATGTAAATACATCAAACAAAAAGAAATAGGACGCAAATGTATACAATTAAAAAAGCGGTAATTGATATGTTAATGCATAGAAAGTATTTGAAGATTTTTAGCTGTAAAATTTCTTTACTTCTGAAACAAGTGAAAAGCATTGCTTTGCACCAAAAGATGTAATCATGAAACCATGAAAATGCTTCAATGAACATTAAAAGGATCTGATGTACATTTTTGTATTTACATAAAGTACGTGTGAATTTTCAAATATAGTCGAGTGACCCACCTAACATAGTATAAATAACACATAGGATAGAGGGTGTTAGAGCAGATTGGTACCCCGAGAAAACATTGTCAACAGCGGCGAAGCGATACCAGGTTACTGACTGTATATGACATAGAAATATACAGTCAACGCATTGTGACTGCTCAAATAGAATGAGTGCAGTATAAGATGTTTTATTTTTTTATTTGAAAGTCAGATAATAGAATCCAAGCCAAAACGCAAAACTTTAAGCATTCTAAAAAATTGTCACCCGCTCAGCCATGTGATAGAGTAAATAAACACCATCGTATTAGCCAATCAAAATATGGCATTTTAACTTGAAGGATAATAAACAGCTGTGATATATATCATTCTAAAGCTTATTAACTGCTTTTTCTGTTTTGCCCGGTTGTCAATAACTTGTACAGTGCAATTTTCCATTATCAATGTCAAAGGTAAAAACTGAACATTCTTAATTTTTGCTAGATTTAACAAAAATATTCGGCTTACGATCGTTCCTGATGAAGATAAATTCAGAAATGCGCTTTGGAGTCCTGCAGTGTTTTACGGATTGCATGACGATCATATATTGCGTTTTATCATTTCTAATAGTTTTGAGTATTGAAACAGAAGGAATATCGAATCCATGGTGTCGGAATGAAAGTTGTGTTAGCCTCGAAAATAGGATGTTGTTGATATATAGTTTACGTTGCTACACGCTATTCACAATGAATTTAAGAGTAAGATAAATATCAGTAGCTTGTAGCAAGGATAATGTTCCCACTCGTCTTATAATTACAGCCCTTCTGTCCATGTTATAACTGGTGATTTAAACAAAATTCAACATGAAAATCTCCGGAAGGTGATTTCTCATTGTCCCAAGTTTAGAGAACCCCAACACATCAATTGGAATCCTGAATTTAAAATAACTATGGATTCCATTGAGGACTACGCCAGAGCATGGGCTAAACGAGAAGAAGTTGAACTAGACACTTTGTCACAATGGGTAAAAACTATCAGGTCGCATTCATCAGTTGAAAAGTGTGAATGATCGACCAAAGTCCGTTTTCAGAAACAAAGAGGCCGTGAAATGTCTTTTATGTCTTCATGATAAGTGTGTTGTATTTCTTCAAATAATTTTGTCTTTGTATGTAAATCGTATTACTACGAATGTCGTATAAAAGAATGAGGAATAAATGAGGATTTAGGTAATCCCACATACAAAGACATATCATTTGACATTGATGAGATTTTAGTAAATTATAAGTCCTTCATGGCTTCAATGAACATTACATTGAACACCACATCGGAGGACTTTCCTTGTTTGTATTGGATACCCGAGCTTCACAAAATTCCGTACAAACAACGGTACATTGCAGGCTCATATGCATGATCCACTAAGGAATCGTCCGTTAGACTGACTAAAATTCTGTCCACAGTGATGGAGGGTCTTCAGAAATACTGTGAAACTGTTTACTCGCGTAGGGGTATTTACCATATGTGGATTCTAAAAAATTCTAAAGAACTTCTAGATAATTTTAAATCTCGGTCTTTTTCTGAAATTAGTTCTATCAAAACTTTGGATTTTTCAACCCTGTTTACCACCATTCCTCATGTGAAATTGAAAAATCGACTGAAAAAATAATCAAGAATGCCTTTCAACATAAAAATGGTTGCATACGCTATAAATTTATTACTTTGGAATATCAAAAGGCATATTTTGTTAATAGTGAACAAAAGGGTAAAACATGCTACACAATGAGAACAAGTGATCAGTATGCTGTAGTTTCATATCGACAATATATTTGTTGAATTTGGAGGTAGATCTTTTCAACAAATTGTCGACATTACTATGGGAACGAACTGTGCGCCTCTCCTTGTCGACATCTTCTTCTTTTCATATGAATCGGAGTTCCTTCAGACACTTGTCAAACACAATGAGATAAAAGAAGCCAAATTATTTAATTTCACTTTCATATATATTGATGATGTTCTTTCCATTATCAATCCGAACTTTTCTGATTGGGTTCCTTTAATATATCCCCAGAACAAGAAATTAAAGAAATAACAGACACGGCTTCCTCCGGCTCATATTTAGACTTATATCTCGAATTTGACATGCATAGTCATCTCAGTACCAGAATCTTTGACCAACGAGACGATTTTAATTTTATAATTATAAATTTCCCCCACCTTAGTAGCAATATACCAACTTCACCTGCATATGGGATATACATTTCCCAACTTATTCGATATTCAAGAGCTTGCAGCTCCAACTCATACTTTGTAAAACGTCACCAGTGTCTGAGCAGAAAGTTGATGAACCAGAGGAAAGTCAAAAACGTCTCGTCCTTTTTTTTAAAAAGTTAATCGGAAGGTAACTAGACCTTATTGATAAACATTCCGTATCAATTTCACAATTAATACATGATGGTCTTGATGTATAGATTATGCGTACTGACGTTGTTTATCATCTTAAAAACGTGTTATAATGTTCTTTCATGTGTCTTTGATCTATTATTAATATTAGTTTTTCTGTTTGGTTTGTTTTCTGTAATATTCATTCGACTTGGCTCGGTACTTATACATCCCGTCAATGTGTGTTTATTATCTTTCAGTTTTGCTTGTGTATTTTGTATATAAGACTTTTTGTGTTTATTTGGTTCTTATAACGTGACTCTGTACTTTAAAAGATCCCGTCATTAAATTATTGATCTATTTTATGTCATTATATAACTGTTCTATTTTATGTCATTATGTTCTATTATAAATTTGAAAATACTTTGGACGAAAAACGACAAAATTATTTACCCGCGTAATGGTATTAACCGTATGTGTTTTTTTTTATATTTCTAAAGAACATCTGGACAATTTTAAATCTCGGTCATTTTCTGAAATTATTTCTTACATAACTTTTGATTTTCAACCCTGTATTTCACCATTCCCAATGTGAAATTGTAATTGTTTTGAATAAACATTGAACGACAACATTTTTTTCCTATGTGACGTTAACATTTTCTGAGGTCAGACACGTGAAGCAATGAATGTGTTTTTTTTAAATTTTATAGATGCTTTTGTGTCTTTTTGTAAATGATTGTTTGTTTTGAGATCGTAACACAATGATGACAGCTGTATCCATATTTTGACTTTTGTTTATTATGTCTGAATTCTAATTCTTATTAGAAATTTCACTCCTGATTATACTGATTATGGCTATTATTATAAAAATTGATATAACTAAATATACTCGGAACAATGATCCAATAATCCAGATTATTTAATGATGTTTTTTTCAAAAGAAGATATAGTTGAACCAGGCTAGGTATAATGCTCAATACAATATTTGTCTTTTAATAGATGCAATTCAAATATAAGACATTTACAAAGAGTCAAACAGTTCAAATTAAGGTATCAATCAAAATAATTACCCCTTCTATATTTGAAAATATATATTTCATGTTATAACTTGTAATGTTCATTTATGCATTTTCGTGGTTTCATGATTACATCGTTTGGTGCAAAACAATGTTCATCACTTGTTTAAGAAGTAAAAGAAAATTTCAGATAAAAATATTCAAATACTTTCTATGCATTAGGATATCAATTACCGTTGTATGATTGCATACATTTGCGTCCTCTTCCCTTACACATATATCCACACCCCTTAATTGACAAAACTTTAATTTCATAGTTGTATAGTACACAGCGCCGTACGTTTTTGACCATGGTTAGTGTTTGTATTTAGATAGGAATTCAATAAATTATTTACAAGGGTAAGTGTTTGTGTTTTTGTAGGAATTCTATAAATTATTGGTAGGAATAAGTGTTAAGTAGGAAAAAGTAGGATAAATAAAGGACAACGGTCAGTGTTTTGGGTTTAAGTACGAACTCCTAAATTATTGATAAGGGTAAGTGTTTGTGTTTTTGTAGGAATTCTATAAATTATTGGTAGGAATAAGTGTGAAGTAGCAAAAAGTAGCATAAATAAAGGACAACGGTCAGTGTTTTGTATTTTAGTATGAACTCCATAAGTTATTGATAAGGGTAAGTGTTTGTGTTTTAGTAGAAATTGCATTAATTATTGACAACGAGTCATGCTACAGTGCTAATATGACAAATTCCATGTATTGATACTTTTATAAACCAACTAAGGCAACTACATTCAGTATGATTAGTAAAGTGCAGACAATTAAAAAAAATATATTAGAGCAAAGAAATCATAAAAATTAAAAAAAGAAGATATGTTGATTTTTAAACTTATATGAGTAAAAAAGTTGAATGCCTAAGGGACATAACTAAGATTGTTTGTTTTACCTATACAAGTAGCTCTGACTGAATACAGAAATTTAAACAATTAAACAAAGAATAAGAATCTTACCGTGAAGTAGACACAAGAATTAATAGCAGAACTTGTATTTTAGCATTCACAAAGGATTTTTGGTCGACATTGTCAAAAGTAATTTCTGATTTCTCATCCAAGTACTTGATTTTATGCTCTTACATTTCATTTGATCTAGCAAATATAAAGAAGCTGGGAAGAAAAAATCAGACGGTTTAACTATTCTTACACTTTGAGTAGTCTGCGCTGTGATAATAATCGAAAATCGTCCTCGGAAAGGCTGTGAAATATTCCCGTTTCAAGTCATTACAATACCCTGAACATCATTTAAACTTTTTTGTATGATATTAAGTTTAAATAAAAAAAAATGTTTTTAAAATTGTCACTTAAAGAATAAACGTCATTTTGATTTAAACGATGTCCCGCTTCATCTGTTTATAATGCATTGCTGCGATTTCGTAATGCATGACTGAGATTACGTAATGACTGTTTGTAGCAATATCTCCGTTCAAAATGACCGGTTGTTGAAATTTTTCTTTTATAAAGTATGGGCATTTCTAACATATTGTATGAAGTTGGTTAATGAATATGGTTACAATAAGTCGTAGTTTTGTGTCTTGCTGCAAGTAGTTATTTATTGAACCCTTTTTGCTCCTTTTTAACTTTTTTAAATTTGGTTTAGGAAGCCAGTAAATTAAATCGTAGACAAAACTTATTTGGTTCCGATGGACATATTTGTAACGAAATAAGACCGCAATATGAATATCAAACCTCTTCTGTCAACAGACCGCACTAAGATGTGTTAGAATATGAAATGTCTAACACTGATTCAGAATTGGTTGTTATCATTTATAATGTAGAATTCATGGTTTCAATAAATGTTAATATTTTATTACATTACGCTTTCAGTATTTCATGATAATGTTTTAAATGGTTTAATCGCAAATAAAACAAAATGTCTTCTGAAGAGTCGTTCTGAGAACCTTTGTTTGGAACGCTTCAAACTGAATATTTGACACTTCTTTTACATTCGTCCGTTGTTTGTATTTTGTACAATCGGGAATTTGATTTGGTCAGGTTTTATGAACACCCCGTTTGTTGAATCTATTTTTGATTTCTGTATTTCTGTCGATATATTTTCACAGAAAAAAAGTGATTACCTGTATGGTTTGTTCCTGAAAACAAAACGATTCTTCATTGATTTAATATATATATATATATATATATATATATATATATATATATATATATATATATATACATATATATATACACCCCTCTACAAAGAAATTTGTTTTACATACACACGTATAAAAAATGCGGTTTTTATCCAACGCAATCATAGGTTTGAACGTTGTTTTCAATTTAGACTTGTTTATATATATAGATATTATATTTGAGTAATTTTCATTATTACAGAGTCGATGATTGCCTGTCAATTGCAATGATAAAGACATCTATTTTTACATGCACCCTGTTTGTGTTGATACATGTATGTCGAGCTCCGCTACCTAGTCCATCTACATCAGGTAATACTTTATGCTAATCACGATTTAAAGTTGTGATTGAATGTCTTTCTTTCTTAATATAAACATAACATTAGGTTTTCAATTTTCACTGGAATACAAAACATTACAGATTTACCTTTTGAAAATCGAAATCGACTTTGATACACTTTTAAATGACAGACAATTTACGTACATTGCATTTTAAAACGAAGACTACATTCTTCAAGTCCTATAATGGTTTGATCGAAGGCAAAGTTTAAAACTGTTTTATAATGAAGCAGTCCAGTTATATTCATAAGCTTGGTTATAACAGCATCTATAAAAACTGGTTACATATATACGTGATTTTAAATAAACATTTGACATTTGGTCTCCCAGGGTGATATTAATATGCTATATAACAACAATATTGGTGTACAATAAAACTGATGGACGTCTTCAATTCAGAGAGTTAATATCACTTCCTTTTATTTACCTGCATTAGAAATCCGTACTCTTGATAAACCAACTATGTATGTCAAACAACCAAATGTACCCGCATGAATGAAAGACAGAAATGTATATGTCGGTATTACCAAACAATAATTATAGTAACCCATGATGGATTGACTAATATAATAAATACACAAACATGTCAGCTTTACGATGTAACTATACATTTTCTAAATCAAATTGGTGAACCGATATTTAAAAGAGTGGTTTTGATATCTTAGCTTGTTTTCATTAAAACAACTTTATTTCACATTTTCACAAAACGTTCTTGCATGGTAATTTTTCTGTCATTCAATTTTAATAAATTATGCGAAAGGGCTTTAATTTCTTTATTTACAGATCTTTGAAATAAAAATAAACAATCTGTTATTATATTTCAAATGCAAAGTTAATGTTTTAACACAAATTTCTTCAAAATTGTTACTGAAATGAAAGCAAATTTCTTCCATTTGAAATTTCTCATACATCAAAGCTGACCATATTTATCGAAAGGTATAACAGCTTTCAGATGGAATAAAACTACTCTCATTTTAATAACAATTTCTGACAGAATTTAGTGTTTAAAGATTTACTTTGCATTCATAAAAACGACAGATTATTTATAATTA
Source organism: Mytilus galloprovincialis (assembly GCF_965363235.1). Classification (NCBI taxonomy): domain Eukaryota; kingdom Metazoa; phylum Mollusca; class Bivalvia; order Mytilida; family Mytilidae; genus Mytilus; species Mytilus galloprovincialis. The sequence continues at coordinate 13,375,849 of NC_134842.1, forward strand.
TTATTAAGATCTGTATCAATTTCAATTGCTTCACCTCAATCGGAATTATTTGACTTGCAGCCAATACAAAATATGCATTTGTACGAACAGAACACATATTGTAAAAATTCAATAATTATGATTTTTTTACAGTAAACATTTAACTTGCAATCGACAGCTGACCGCATGATGAAGTGTACAAGAGTTTCAGTAGGGCCTTTCGTTCTGAAGAACTGTATGAGCGTCTATATATGTGTATGTGCATAATATACATTTTTTATTCATTCTTTTTAAATCTTTTTTTTCAGTTGCATTCACAGCGACATTGCCTGTTGGTGATACACCAGTTACAGTAGGAAATAGAGTCAAATACAACCAGTTCCATTTTGTTACAGGATCCCGACCTGTATATGATCTAGATACGGGTATTTTTACTGTTCCGACAGGTCGAGCTGGTGTTTACTCTTTGTCTGTTTCCATGACGTCAGGCGATCAACCTTCTCACTTTACTCTAAGAACGGATGGAGTGATTATGGTTTAGCTATTCACTAGAAAAGATTATAATATGGCATCCCAAACTATTAACGTGAATCTGGCAGAGGGCGACCTGATTTTTGTACAAATGAACAGCGGGTCGAGCCTGTTTAGTGATTATAACACTTTCAGTGCAGTTAAGATAGCATAAATGACTAATGTGTACCTTATACATGAAACAAAAAGTGCATCCGATGTATGTATTGTAAGTATATCAACCATATCGTACTATTTTGATATGAGCGTCACTGATGAGTCTTATGTAGACGAAACGCGCGTCTGGCGTACTAAATTATAATCCTGGTACCTTTGATAACTATTTATACCACTGGGTCGATGCCTCTGCTGGTGGACGTTTCATCCCCGAGGGTATCACCACCCCATTAGTTAGCACTTCGGTGTTGACATGAATATCAATTATGTGGTAATTTTTATAAATTTCCTGTTTACAAAACTTTGAATTTTTCGAAAAACTAAGGATTTTCTTATCCCAGGCATAGATTACCTTAGCCGTATTTGGCACAACTTTTTGGAATTTTGGATCCTCAATGCTCTTCAACTTTGTATTTGTTTGGTTTATAACTATTTTTATAAGAGCGTCAGTGATGAGTCTTATGTAGACGAAACGCTCGTCTGGGGTACTAAATTATAATCCTGGTACCTTAGATAACTATTTATGCATTGTATTATGACTTCAACATTGTGATACATATATATATCTAAGACGGAAATGAATTAAGCTATGAGGGAATACGTCTATGAGAGTACCAAACAATACAATCTACAGATCTTCAACAATTTGAAATTCGATTGGTTAATTTATAGTTGCATATCACAAAGGAAATACAAAATTAAGATTCACCAGTATAATAAAATTCATCAGTTGAATTTACGCACTAAGTTTCGAAAACGCAATGCAATTCAAATTGTCCGTTTGACATTCGTGAAAAAAATGGATATACTTAATCATTTACTGAATAAACAACTAACTAACAGTCTTATGCTACATATGTATGAACAAGATATAAGTCATGACAATTATCGTCTGTTTTAATCATTATGTGTTTTTATTCACTTTGAGCTGAGTGTGTTGGTCTAATGTGAAAAACGACCCATTTCACATTTACATGTTCTCGTCCTTGAAACAAAACTTTCAACTAAATATTTAACTCTTTGTTAAGATATTCAAACTCATAAGTTGAAAACGAACTTACCATGTCCTGGAAATTATAAACCCAGAAAAAAGACGAAAAAACACATGCACATTTTACAAAACACAACAAAAAATGAAAGATCACAAATTAAATTCAACCAGATACCGGAAGTGATTGCGGGTGCTTAAGAAGAATAATGAGACCTTGCCGCCGTCGTGTTGCTTAAGTTAGTAAAAACCAAGTGATAAGTTTTCGGTAATATACTTTCAAGCAATTGAGGTCGTGTTTTTGGTTCCGACAATTTGAACGTATTCGTCGTCATCTGTGAAACATATATCTTCTAACGACCAATCCATTTTATGACGGCGTCCTTTTGTGAATGAATGATATCAATTTCACCATTTGGAACACTTAGTTTAAAAGCTTCTATGTAAGCAGCAAGGATATCATGAAAGGAAATGAAGCTCTGGAATAGCGTAGACCCATCGAAACAACATCTGATAAACAAATTTAATAATACTTTTAGATATTTGGATGATATTTTGGCTCTCATTAATGACGACTTCAGTATGTATACTAAAGAAATTTATCCCGTTGAACTTACTTTAAATAAAGCTAATACTAACAATGACCACTGCCCTTTCCTCGATCTTGATATCTATATCACACACGGAAAGCTTAATACTAAAATTTATGATAAAAGAGATGATTTTTCATTTCCTATCGTTAATTATCCATTTTAAGATGGTGACATTCCCTTGTCACCATCTTACGATGTTTATATATTTTAACTTGTACGATTCGCTCGTGTATGTAACAATGTTTTAGATTTTAACGAGAGAAATTTATGTATTACTGAAAAATTATTACACCAGGGTTTTCGATATCACAAACTAGTCAAAACATTTACTAAATTTTATCATCGGCATAAGCACATCATTCGAAAATATAGCTCAACATGCAGACTTCTTATACGTTCAGGTATTTCACATCCAATTTTTATGGAAATATTCTTTATAAAGCACAAAAATGTCAGTATTCACCTCAGAAACTAACACAACCTTTAAACAGACTTATTTAGAAGGGATATAGTTACCATACTGTTGTCAGGTCATTAAAGATTGCATATTTTGGTGTTAATATTGATTCAATTATATGGTTGTTGCATCGGAACTAAACACATTTATTAAAAAACCAGTTGTTGGCATGACACGGGTTATGTTCTTCTCATATATGTTATGATGGTACGATACTAAACCCTTAACGGGAAGTATTGTGCCTGATATTCATATGATGAAATCATAATCTTTCAATCAGTTTAATTGAAGTCTGGAGCTGGCATGTCAGTTAACTGCTAGTAGTCTGTTGTTATTTATGTATTATTGTCATTTTGTTTATTTTCTTTGGTTACATCTTCTGACATCAGACTCAGACTTTTCTTGAACTGAATTTTTAAATACGCGTATAGTTATGCGTTTACTTTTCTACATTGGCTAGAGGTATAGGGGGAGGGTTGAGATCTCATAAACATGTTTAACCCCGCCGCATTTTTGCGACTGTCCCAAGTTAGGAGCCTCTCGCTTTTGTTAGTCTTGTACTATTTTAATTTTAGTTTCTTGTGTACAATTTGTAAATTAGTATGGCGTTCATTATCACTGAACTAGTATATATTTGTTTAGGGCCAGCTGAAGGACGCCTTCGGGTGCGGGAATTTCTCGCTACATTGAAGACCTGTTGGTGACCTTCTGCTGTCGTTTTTTCTATGGTCGGGTTGTTGTCTCTTTGACACATTCCTCATTTCCATACTCAATTTTATTTATATCAATATAAAAATATATACTCAATTTGCAGGTGCTGCTGGAATGTTAATACTTAGGAATGAAAGATCACCATCGGGAAGTTAAAATCATTTATTTTGTTGTAAAGTTTTGTTCTAAATCGATTTCAGAGTTTTTATATCGAATGTAAAGCTACAAAAAAAAGCGCGTCGGACCCACGACATTTATCATGTAGTATTATAATCATGAAAGCTTGACAACTGAATTGGGAAATCAATGCGAAAACTTAAATATTGAAACATAACATGCATAATTTTCAACGAATTATAAACCCTATCTAAATATAGAATGAATGGTTTTTTGAAAATAAAGATTTTGAATAGCTGAATATTAAAATCAAACGGATTATCCAAAAAAAATATCAAAGTATCCAAGATCAGGCATTTGTTTTACCCTGCTTTGAAGGAAATGGGTTTATACGTCCGTTCGTCTCTATGTCCATCATACTTCTTTCCTCGCATGTATTTCAGAAATTGCAAGTAATAGCTTTCTGAACTTTTTATACATATCAAGTAAAATTCAGACTCTATTGTGTTGATGAGTTTTCTTACATCTACATCTCTCTATAAGTACTGGTCGACTAAAAACCAGTACAGTCGCGTACAAGTATACGCCATTTCAGACTTTGTTGTGTTTGTTACAAAGAGTAAGAACAAATCCGAACTGGATTTATATTTTTTTATGATTTTTTTATGATTTTTTTATGATTTTTTTATGATTTTTTTCAATGGTTTTATGAACAATTACTCTATGATTTTTTTAACGTATAAAAATGTAACAAAAACTATTTAAAATCGTTGAGATTTCCTTGTTTCATTCTTTTTTAATAGCTAATAACCTTATTGTTCAAGTGGATGAATCATTACTAGTACTACTATACTGATTTATAAATATAAATTTATAAATATAAATGTACAATTTTTGTACATCCATGTCGTTAACATTGTTACAGGCTAAAAATAAAAAAGCATATTTTAAGATGTCAAAATATGTTTAACCCTTGCATCCTTCAGTTGGGGAAGACTACCAATATATTTTTTTTTATCAATATTATGCAAAAATGTCAATATTACAAAGGAGAAAAGTCTAGTTATAATTACCTATGGTTAAAATCCAGAACAGATATGGGGAACATATCAAATAGGTAACAACCCGAACAAAGAGCAGATAACAGCCGAAGTCCACCAACGGGTCTTAAACGCATGGAGAAAATCCCGCCCCCGGGAGTGGTTCTCAGCGTGGTGTTACATCTTTATATTTAGGAACGTGTATAGGAAAAATAAAACCGTTTTGGTACATTTCGCGGAACTTATTTCAATGATCAACATTCATCAAACATTCTCAGTATGACAAAGGCGAACAAATTTACAACGGAAAACTTAAAATTGCTAGTTTTAGATATGGAAAAAATATTTCAGTAACTTTTCAGAGAGAAAACTTTGTACGTATGTTACTTTTCAATGAAACTTTGCTTGCAAACATATCTTGGTGTTGTTGGAGGAAGGTAACGCATATCAAGAATTCTTATAACCAATTACTTATAGAGAAAGGTAGATGTAAGAACACTCCTCGGTACAATAGAGTATTTCAAAAATGGTGCGGTAATGTAATTGAGGATAAAATATTGTCTTTTCAATTGTGAGTCTATCAGAGGAACGAAAAGATATGATATCAGTGATAACTAATTGTTGGAAGAACTTTAAAGAATCAAATCCCAACAAATAACCTGATATGGTAAATGAATAATGAAGATGAGAAATTATTCTAAACATTATGCATATTTAGTAAGAAAAAAAAACGTTTTGAAGGGAATGACACAAACACGTCTATCGAAGTATTTCCTTTTTTAATTCGTAACTAGATCTCAGATTATATTTTCTCTTAAACTTTAGAATTTTCCATTTATGAGGTCTAGAGCATCGTCCTTTTGTGAATATTGCAGAGTGACTAACCCCCTTACCGATGTGTATTAGACATGAGGAAAACCACTTTTTTAGAAAAATAAGCATGTATTTAAAGCTGGTTCTAAATTATCACTTTTTGATAACCTCTCCATTGTCGTGATAAGTTCATCTCTGATATTTACTGGTCATGTTGTCAACTACTCAAGATGAATCTATGTTACTTGTTTATTTTTTCGTTATATATTTAATATCTATTTTGTTTCAAATCGACCGACTAAAAACTAATAATATCTTAGGTTGGTCATGATTATGTGTTTTCATTGGAATTTTTATGATCGCAAGGTTCATAATAATTATCATTTCTAATCACTTATACTATAATGTTAATGTATCTTGCCTGACAAGAGCCCAATGTGAACATAGTTTTAAATTGTAATTATCACCCCAAGTCAATGAGCAGATCGGCTTGCTCGAAAACTTAGTCGTAGCAAAAAGGTAAAGTTCTTTTGAATATCTACTGTTTTATAATTTTTTGTTAAGACATTTTGAATATTGTTCCGGCTGGTTGGATATTAAGTGTCAATTATCGAATAACGAATAACAAGCCGACTTCTTATATCGAATGCATACATTTCCGCTTTTAATAGCTGATCACACGGACATTACTGTTAGTCTATAAATAGAAATGATATGTACAATATACATATCGTCGCTGTCTTCTAAAATGTCGTATATGACTTTTTTTGGCTAAAAATACTTTTTGACACCAATGTTCTGGGCGGGAGGACATCTTTGGTATTACAAAATAGCATACAGTTAGACCAATCAAAATGTGTGAAATAAGACATATTACAAAATTGCCAATATCAGTTGTTTGTAAAGTAAGCTTCCAAAATGGTGTATGAAAACTTGAAAATCGTTGAAGAATGGCTTTGGGAAAAAAATAATTGTAAATTTCCTTATTTCTGTGAAAATAGTTTAAGTTCTTGGATAATCCAGAAATGTCAAAGCTTTTATTTCACTGCTATTTACAAAAATGTTCAAGTTCACATACGACATTTTGGAAGCATGTATTTTGCCTAAATTTTCAAAGCCTGTTTGTGAGATATTTTTTTATTGAAAAATTTGTAATTTACAACAATTTAGAAGCCCAGCGACGATATATTACGTCGTATTTTTATCATTACACGTGTGATATCCTTTGTCGAATAGGTATGTATTCGTAAATCTATAGGATTCTAAGTAATTTTATAGTTCAATCAAAAGTTTCTGTCCTCCTAGATGAATTATATTTTCCCCAGTTATGTAAACAATCGAAGAGATTGTATATTGTTACACAGAATATGAACAAATCTGAATTGCATTAATAGAACTTTGTAACGATTTTATTTCAATTTTGTCCTGAACAGTTACTTTATGGTTTTATAATAATTTGTTAAAAATGTATAACAAACCTATTTACTTCTTTATTGTGTCATATACCCTGTTACTACCAAATTTAAATCAATGTAATGTCCGACTGAAAAATATCACAGCTCTTGCTTAGTTTCATTCGTTAAAACAACATTTTGGTTCAATAGTTCGGATGTAACACGTCTTCCGATTGTCTGAAAGTATTTTATCTATCAGCTAATGGAATTTCATACACAAACGAAAATAAAACAGCCACTTAATTCGTGTTTTAAACTTCAAAATAATATTTGATAGAAAACTTAAAGTACTTGAAGCAAATAATATGAACCAACAACTACAAACAAATTATACTTTCGACGTTATCAATAAGTAAACCCCTCAATAAGTAAGCATTATTTCAAATTCAAAAACATGAAATGGTGTTTTTCAAATTCTAATAGCAAAATCATTTTTATTGTCAATAAACCTTTACAGTATCTTTTTGTCAATGCAAATTTAAACAACCAATAAACAACAAAATAAAAAAAACCAATACAAAACAAATATGTGATATATCCTCCATATTACGATATTCAAAAGCCATGTTCGATGAGACATCTGCCCTCCATTCTAATAACCTAAAAAAGGCATTAATTCTTACATGTTTAAAGAAAGCAGGGTTTAGTATGTAAGATAAATTTGCTCATCGGGGAAATGAATGAACTGATCATTATTTAGTTGTACATCATCAAATAAATTTTGTCTGAATGTATTTTTGTCGAAGATTTTACAGGTTTTACACGGTCTCTGTCCTTCATGAATATTATTGTCACTATCATTTTTGTAAGACCATGATCACTTTTGTACAAAGTTCCTGATAAAAAAATCATGAAACAATAGGTAAGAATTGGCTTCAAGTGAAGGTTTAACTTTTAATACAGAAAAAGATTGCTAATCTCGTCGATTTTATTTATTTTACATTTATATAGCTTTATATGGTTGTTTATTTCATTTTTAGTTTCTGGTTTTAAATGATTTAAATCTGTTATATTCTCACATTTGACCAATTCGTCATTAAGGTTATTATCTGGTACGACGTTTTTATCATATGTATACAAAGAATATACAACTTGTAAATCAAGAAAACTCGACAGTTTCTTTATCAAAATGACTTGGTAGATGTACTTGTCTCTAAAATCAAGTACATATATACTTTAATATATGAAGGTATAATGTAATTTATTCAGAGACAAGTGCATGTGCGACTTGGATATGGCCTAGAAGAAAATCTACTAAAAACTCCCCAAGATGTATTTGCACATAATTTTAATTCAAGTGTTCCCGCCGTTTTGACTGTTAAGACATACCTGTTTAAACTATAAATAGACATGAAATACACATCTTGTGTTTATTATTACATGTGTTCAAAATTACCTATCATGTGACGGAAAGGTATGTATTCATAAATTGTACAGCAAGCACTTGCTATTCTGCACGATAACTCGTTATTTAGGTAAGCGGACATTTGACAATAATCAAACAAAACAACGAACTCCACGGTAAAAAAAGGGGGAAAGTAAATACTAACTGTCAAACCCGATTGAGGTACTGTTAAAACAACTCATATATTCCTGACATATTACAGTAACTGTTACTTTTTCACGAACAAAATTGTTTGACAGCTTCCTATACCTTGTCACTGTTTTTCGTTGACCATATACAAATATGGAGGATTAGTATGATTATATAACAAATGGACAAATATCCACCAGAGTTCAAATGAAGTGCATTCAGCAATCATGAGCATGCCCACTCGGATATTAAAGGCACTGACTGACAAATATGAAAAAAATCAGTTTGTAATGTATCAATAATCAATGATAATATGACAAATAAATAGTGATCAAATTATTATTTCTGCAGAAATTATTTTGTTGAAAAAGACTTGACTTTGTTTAATTGTTAAATTATCAATGTAATCAATATGTAAACACTTGTATGAAATTGAACTTAATTGTACTGCTCAAATTATTGGGCGTCATAATTGACAATAACAAACTTTGTATTTGTACTTGTATTGTAGCTTATTTGATCGGAAAAGGGGAGTATAGAGAGTGTACTTTTTCTATTAGAAAATATACCATTTTGGCATAAATATTCCCAAAAAGTGTAAGCCTTGCTATTCTCGATTTCGTCAGTTGTTATTCCATTTTCATGAATTACGCCCCCCTTTTTCCCAATTGTCATAAATCCCTGATGGAGAACGTGAAAATAACAATAACTGTATTCAAAGAGGGTGAATCAATTAGAATTCACTTATCTACCTTGAGGCTCTCACATACAGCACACAGAACAAAAATTACAGATACTACACATTTTTGAACATATAACTAAACTTTCATGCTATATATATAAATATTAGATTGTTAGCAATACAATTTTGTTAATTTAACTTCTCATATGCAAATACCGTGTAATACAGAAGATTATTTTGACCTTAGATGAGCGATGAATTCCTCCGTCCCTCAATAGGTTAAACGCGTAGATTGAACTCTTTTGAGCTTTGAATTTTGTTGAAGTGCAACAGTGCTATGCTAGTATTGTATTTATGACTAAAGTAAAATGTACTTTAAATACAAAACAGTTGTTTTTTCTCTTTACTGCAGCATTGCACATTGTCGTTGATTTTTCTTTTTCCGGAAAAATATATGGGACAACTTTGGTCAAACTCCGATGGAGTAACATGTCCTAAAGAGACAGCTTGGCAAATTTGTAAGTTACAAAATCAGATGTGTGTTGGTTATTTTCTTCATAACTTTCCGTTATAACAACATGATACACAAAAATGATATGCATTATGTGCAAATATTTCTATTACATATGTCAAATTTAAATAGCAATCGCAATCTAAATTTTAATTCCAAGAAAATGAAATGAACTTATAAACAAAGGTTTTCCAACTATGAGTTTTTTCTACATACAAACTCACCTTGTTATTTGTGTTTCATGTCCCTCGATGGAATACCTTATTCTGCCATGTTTATAACTGTATACTACTATTGAATCAAAAGGGCATTTCATATGCTTAACACGGTTGGAACATCTGGTCTGAATCCAATGAATGTTGTGAAATTTCATTCTTTCTCGCAAGCATTCTTTTTGTAAATATAATTATGATGTGTGAGTAAACATGGTAAATTCTTACTTTTAGATTAAAGGTAAATGAATATACTCCTTTTCAAATGTTTAGAAATCTCTTTAATACTGTTTTTTCAAATTTTGTACAAGTATGATCATTTGATACTAACGGCACTAAGGTCTTAAGCACTCACGAACAGAGAATACTTCAAATATAAAGAGGATTGTTTATGTTTTCTGAGGGATTATGATGACAGATTTTCAGACAAGGATATACGAAAAACCTTTGCACTTTTAAAACAAATCCTATGCAGACTTCATATTTTTTCTCTTAAATATGAAAAAGATAATGTTGTATGAATGTAAATATACTCATCATTAATTACACCGGGGTTTTCGATATTACAAACTAGTGAAAACATTTACTAAATTTTATCATCGGTACAAAGACATCATTCGTAAATATAACTCTACATGCAGACATCTTATACGTTCAGGTATTTCACATCCAATTTTTTATGGTAATATTCTTTACAAAGCACAACAATGTCATTATTCACCTCAGAAGCTAACAAAACCTTTGAATAGACTTATTAAGAAGGGATATAGTTACGATACTGTTGTCAGGTCATTAAAGATTGCATATTTTGGTTTTAATATTGATTCACTTATAGGGTCTTTGCATCGGAAACACATTTATTTCAAAATCAGTTGTTGGCATGACACGGGTTATGTTCTTCTCATATATTTTATGATGGTATAATAATAAACCCCTAACGAGAGGGATTGTGCCTGATATTCATATGATGACGACATAATCTTTCATCCAGTTTAATTGAGGTCTGGAGATGTCATGTCAGTAACTGCTAGTAGTCTGTTGTTATTTATGTATTATTGTCGTTTTGTTTATTTTCTCTTGTTATCTCTTCTAACATCGGACTCGGACTTCTCTTGAACTGTATTTTACTGTACGTATTGTTATTGTTATGCGTTTACTTTGACGTTTGACGATCGAAACAAATAAGTAAAAAGGACAAAATTAAAGGAAAACGTTAATGAACATTCAAAACTAAAATATCCGAGATGAGGCATCTTTCCAACAGACACAAAATGACGTACAAGTAGGTAAATTGTGACCATCGTACAGCCTTCAACACTGAGAAAAATCTATACCGTATATTACATTATAAAGCCTCGACATTACAAATGTAAATCAATTCAATCTAGAAAAGTAAAAAACTAACGATCTATATGTGTACACAAAAATCAACGACAAATCAAAAATGATATATTGCAACAAACTACAACCACTAACTGCAGGCTCCTTACTTCGGCAATGTACATTCAGAACGAAGGGGGGTCTATCAACAGAGTTGTGAGCGACGAACTCTTAATACACTTTGTACAATCGAACAGTACAATACAAGAACAAGCTGTACAATATAATAACCGGTAAAACAAATAAGATATACCACAATAATAGAGAAAGACAGAAAAGTTTGAAATATTTAACATTATAAAGTATAGGAGTCATAACGCAAATTATTGATGTTGTATTGTTTTTTGGATAAGATTTCATGAGCAGGGTCTCCCACAATTTATTACAGTTGATATAAGGAAGAGTTGATAATTTATTCTTTTGTGTTTACAGCAAACAGCGATAATGTTGATCAAACAATTATTATGCGTGAAAAGACAGAAACGAAACGTCGTCATAGTGATACAGTTGATCGATGGACAAGATATACAGAACTAACAGCATTGACAATCGCTTGTTTGTAAGTAATAATTGGATATAGGTTGCATTTCTGTAAATATCGACAATGCAATTTCCAATAGGAACTCCTTTTACAACTAAAACTGTCCCACTTTTACTATGAAGTTTGAAAAACATTATATCCTAGAATGTAAAGCTTGTATGCACTACTATTTGTTTCAAATGTCAAAATATAGGTCTGTGCGGCATATTTTCAACGTGTATATACCCGGAAGTTCTAAAGTTTAAGGTGATACTAAAGTTCTGTAGGCTTCTACCCCTCTTGTTATTTTGTTGAAGTATTTATGTATCTCTAGCTTAAATGTATTTATTTATGTCGCACTGATAAGAAACATAAATCAGGTGCAAAGGCATATGTTGTGGTTTTCAACAGGACAAACAAAAATACCCAAACAGCAATATGCATCAATGGTCAATGATTTTTAATGACTGCAAAGAGTAAATATAAGCGCTGCTCAACAATTAAAATTAAAAATGAGAATATATTATGAGTTTACTTTGCATTTGCATATAGATCCTCAGGTATACTATGCATATTGTTAACTGTGAATGTATGCTGAGTCATCACAGTAAAGACCAAGGATTTCCCAATCTTCACAAAATATTTGTATAACTTTATATTTGAGTAAATTTCATTCTGATAATAAACCAGATTTGGTAAAATTATACATGTTCTCTTTCATACCAAATAAGTGTTACATTTCTGTAAATATCGACACTGTATTGTCCGATAGGAACCCCTTAAATGGCTAAAACTGTAACACTTTTACTATGAAGTTTTGAAAACAATTATATCCTTGAATGGAGAATTCAAATACACTACTGATTATTTCCAAGTTCAAAATATAGGGCTGTGCAGCATATTCGAAACGTTTATATACCCCGAATTTCTCAGAGTTTAAATTTATACTAACATTCTGTACTCCCCCAATCTTGACTTCATTATAATTTGACCGCTATGCATGTATATAATTTCTGGTAACATTACCAAGTTATATCTCTACGAGATGCGACATAGAGATCATATATGTGAACCAGTACGTAAGAAGAACGAAATATCTATGAATATTATATATCTCCCTGAAAGAGGCGTGGTTTGTGAAACAGTTGTATTTACAAAGTGCAACCTATAACTTCGTCCATTGGTTGATATAGTCGAGCATTTGTTACGTCTGGTTTAATTGAAAAAAAATCACAAAAATACTGAACTCCGAGGAAAATTCAAAACGGAAAGACTTTAATCAAATGGCAAAATCAAATGATAAAACACATCAAACGAATGGACAACAACTATCATAGTCCTGACTTGGTACAGACATTTTAAATGTAGACAATGGTGGTTGAACGTGGTTTTAAAGCGCTTAACCTCTCACTTGTCTGACAGTCGCGTCAAATTCCTTTACATTGACGGCGATGCGTGAACAAAATGTCACCAATAGGGGAACAACAACAACAGGAACCCCACCAAAAATGGCGGTGATTTCAGGTGCTTCGAAAGGGTACGCAGATCCTGTTCCACAAATGGCACCTGCTGTGTTGCTCATGCTATTACAAAGCCGTTAAATAGTCTTATTCGGTAGGTCACATTTGTGAAGTACTTATCCTGCCGATGAGTGGAGTTTTCTCAGGTAAAGTCTTTATTTCTTGATTTATGAGATATAAACATCGGTTCGAAGTAAAAAAAACAAAAAATACCGAAGTTCACCCAACTGTCTCAACTAGGGCGAAACGATATTGAAATTAAGCAGACTTTGAAGTTTCTGTTATATTCTTAATTTCAAACTCACTTAGGTATATGATATGCAAGCACTCACTAAAATGTAGGTAATTGAGTGACATGCCATCATCAATTTATCTATCAGTAAAATTAAAGAACTTTGTAAGACTTTTTGGGTCTTTTTTATTCCTCAATTGTGTGTACATAGATCGTCGTGTTGGGATTTATAATGTGTACCAAAGAGATATCGACATCTGCCGAAAGAGCCATCCAAACTCTACCCTCCGTGTATTTGTTTTTTGAATCAGTCCGGCTCTTCAAAAAAATATATTTTGCATGACCCAAACAAATAAGGTGAATCCATGATTTCCATTTATGCAGACGAAGGTCTCTATAATGAGACGATGTATTTCATATTTCAATTGAGCATGGCCAATAGTAGTGTAAAGCGTAAGAAAATAAAATAAGTGGGTCTCAAGATCCTGTGTCGCTTACCTGTATCTACTGTGGTTTGGGAAATCATGTACAATAACGTAAATCATTATAAATAGTATAAGATACCCAAAAAGTGATTGAGACCAAGTTGTGTTTAATTTATCCTCGTAGTTAAATTAAAAGCAGGTCATCCCAGTGTAGTCTATCAATAGTTACTGAACACCCTTTTTCCTTATTTAGATTAGTGTTCAAGTTATGACCATTTGAAATTTTTTTAACAATTTTCACATAGAATTCTATAGTAGAGCCCTATGTTCTATTTTCAGCCATGCTGGCTAGCAGGGTCATTGTTAGACTTTTCAAACAAGATACCCTAAGGAAATTGTGGTAAAGTTTAATTCTATTTGGCCCAGTAGATTAAGTGGTGACGATTTTTGTTAAAGATTACAAAAATTGTTATAAATATTGTAAAAAAATCAACTATAAATGGTATTAAGGTGGCTCACCCCAATAGTGACCCCCGGTAGAATTTTTTTATTTTCACATATTCTGTAGATTTTTTTATGCTGAATCCAAAAATGCAAAGAAAAAAGGGGGTCACCAGGCTCGTTTTCTCCTCAAATTGAAGCGAAATGTGCGATTTTGACCCTATTTCCAAACATGCCCACCCTTCCAACAATAACCGTTACATCAAATTCAAAGACTTTTAAAACCAAGTCAGTATGATTTTTATGTGAAAAAACATTAGAATTTGAAATGTAAACCTTTCCCTTGGTTGTTTTTGACTTAAAAATCCTTTTATTTTCAGATTAATGTCTAAATTTTGCATTTTCTAATTTTAGTTTAAGGCAAAAAATATTGGTTTAATCGATTTTTCGTAAAATTTCCCCGGTAGATTTTTTTTTAAAAACAGATATGTCAAAGCTATGAACTTTTCGAACATTTTAAGGTAAAATAAAATGCAATCTAATTAAAAACCGATCTCTCATCGCTCCTGTTTCTGATATGTCGCGTGGGAGTTCTAACGAAACCCGCTTTGAGGTCACATGTGAGTGACCTCGTGTGTGTCTTTTTCGACCAATGAAATTGAGTCTTCCACGATCTTGGAAGTTTAACGTAAGGCAAAGGGATGTAACTCATTTCATTTACGACGAAATCGTCAGTCAAAATAATTCATAAACTTTTTTGATTGGCTTATTAATAGGTCGTCAACTCATTTGCATATCTTTATAAATTCATGACTTTTAGTTCACTCACATGTGACCTCAAAGCCGGTTTCGTTAGATCTCCCACGCGACATATCAGAAACAGGAGCGATGAGAGATCGGTTTTTAATTAGATTGAATAAAATGGGGGTCACCAGGCTTTTAAAAAAGTTACGAGCTTTTGTTTAACCCCTCTACCCCATAAGGTCTGATTTCATTGCACTCCATTAATTACTTAATTGTGAATTCTTTATTGATGGCTTTAATAAAATAATGTTTGTAATTATATCAATAAACGATTGCTGAATATAAATGTGGTTATCGTATTACTGTTTCTTATCAAAAAGTGAAATTTTGATTATCTTGGTGAAATACGGTAATTTTGTCTGGCGCGAGTTGCTTCCCTCTAATTTGGCGCCATTATCGGACCAGAGGAATTTCAAGGTTGCCATTGCCGAGCAGCATACTATATTGATGAATACGACCATGTACATGCATAACAGACATTGTGGCGAATATACAACGATGAAGGTAGAGTTATTACATAAGAAAACATAGATTTCGATATATTAGGCAGCCAAATGTTATCAGTATAACGAAAAATACAAACTTGGGGGTTGTCTCAAAATACTCGCTACTGTTGAAAATCACTGCGGCTGAAACCTTGCACGGGCTCAATTTCTGTTCCATGTTTAATATTATAGATCGTTATAGCTGGTATCTTATTTATGTGTTTATTTTACCTTTTACAGACAAGTTGTAAACATGTCTGGCCAGTTTTGCAAAATATCCGTGTGCAAACGGCCGAAGAGGAAGGGATGACATCTACTGTCATTTTTACGCTACCGTTAGCAATGGTTAGTGTCAATGAATTAGTCTTTTTTAATCATCATTTTTAATAACTTATTTCGTAGCCAAGTTAGGTTCATATTAGTCCGAGATTAGCCCCAGCTTGTCTGGCAAAACAGCCGTTGAACGTCAGAGAAATCTCGGACTAGGGTCATATGTATGTGGGGTACCCCATAACTTCCATCGGAACAGTTTCTACTCCTTGACCCCAACTATATTTCTCTTCCCATTTTACTCTAAACCCCCCCTCCTTTTTACTTCAATTCTTCCATCTCCTTGCCCCAAGACAAAATATATTTCAAAGATACCCCCTTTTCCCTGATCCCTCATTCCCCTGTCTCCTTACCCCTGTCCACCCCTCTATTAAGGTCTGGGGTTTGATTGACTTCTTTATTTTCTTGAGAATATGATATAATTGGCCTAATTTGTAAATGATAAACCCTACAGTAGGAGGCAAACGAAAGATTCATCTTTATCAATCACAATTTGTTTACCATTAACCCCCCCCCCCCTAATTCTGTTAGGTATACAAAAATGTCTTAAGGTCTAGTAATAGAAGTATCAGGGTTAAACATGTACAGAATGCGGCCATAAGTATTTGTCACTTGAGATTTTTAGCTGTTTTTATATATTGTATATAATATAAAAAAGAAGATGTGGTACGATTGCCAATGAGACAACTATCCACAAAAGACCAAAATGACACAGACATTAAAACAACTATAGGTGTATACATTTTTTCAAAAAAAAAATATTTTGGATTGATTTTAAGCATTCTGGTACCAATAGAAGCAGTATTATCACAGGTTTATTTTTTGGTTATATTTTTTTTGTGTCTCATTTTCATTATTTTCTGTTCAGAAATTCGATATACATGTATATTCAACCAAATTAAATTATAAAAAAATATTTTATGTTTTCTCAAGGGAAAACAAAAATAAATGAAAACGAACCTATTATCAAATAAACACATATTAATTTAGACCATTTTAGTTCTTTTAAGGTTACCCTTGCATTGTCAGTCTTATCAAACTTGCATGTACCTCCCAAATTTGGTTTCTGTTCTCCAACTTCAGTTTGCCTCTACCAACGTTATGAAACTAATACACAATTAATGCATATATATATGCTTACTACATTGTACCAACAAGCACACATGAAGTTTCAATTTTTGGTGGGGTCGCTTTTACTTTTCTAGAGTTATGCCCCTTTACAAATTAAAAAAATGCTGAAATTTTGTTCCTTTCTTTAACACAGGTTTGCTTCATCCAAATGTTCTGAAACTTATATGCAATGCTTACTACAACAACACTCAGATCAAGTACAAATTTGGGTGGTGTCACCCTTTTCATCCTTTATATGCAAGCGGCTGCTCGTCTGTGTCCCATGGACACATTACCATTATGAACTAGTCTACATCTATATGCTTTTGAATGTCAATAATTGTTGATTTTCTGACAGATTTACTCTTATATTTAATTTCAGTATTTAAGTACATTTGTACATGTACATTGCAAATGGAAGGAGTGAGCTTGGAATGTTCAACTTTACTTGGAAACTATTGGCAAAGTACTGACAGAATTTCATGAGAAGCCAGTATCATATTCTAGTCTTGCAACCGGAAACTATGCGTAAAGTGCTGAAACTTAAGAACAACATTCTACATGTATATATGCAATATATGTTGCCACAATCCACTTAAGGAGCTAAGATCAACTATAAATTGGAACTACATGTATATGCTTTAGTGCTGTCAAAATCCTTTAAAAAAATCAAATCAAAAGGACCTACTTCACCTATATAGCTACCTGTCCCAATGATGAATACAGATCATATATATGAGTCTACTCTTATAAATAAAACAGTGAAGGAGAATAAAAATAAAGAAAATATAGAGCTGCTCAGCTACATGTAATGATTGTACATGTACATGATGTATAAATGGCAACAATTCGTACATGTATACTAGTACATTGAAATTAATTATATTAATAGATGTTTTATAAATTTGATCTCATAGATATTAGAGGAATAAAATCAAATTTGAAAAAATTTGATTTAGTTGAGCCTTTTTTTTAACACCAGTTTTCAGGACATATTATGGTATACCATTGACTGTCCGTCGTCAGCATGTCGGACATATACTCAAAAATAATAAATACTAATAGGTACATGTAGTAGTCAATATTGTGTAATCAATAGGTCATCTTCATGTATATTTGGTGTATGAAATGATTATTAAATGTCTTATCACAAATTAAAATATCAAATGAGAGGATGTGATATGATTGTAAATGAGACACAACAGACCAAATAACACAGAAATAACTATACCTGTAGGTCACCATATGGACTTCAATAATGAGTAAAACATATTCTGCATAGTTGATTTTAAAGGCCTCGAAATGACAAATGAACAATTTAAAACATTTAAAATGAGAAAACTAATGGGTGATGTATGTACAAAATAATAAATGAATAACAAATATGTCTGTCTTGCAGGGTTTATCTGAACTTAACCTCATTTTCATGGACTTGTCTGTTTCTTGAATTCTAAATATGTTTCAAAATATTTGGTTGATGGGATGATTGTTACAGAGTCCGACATAGGGTGGGGGCTCATTGGTGGATTATATTGCAAATAACTGAAGCCAGCCCCGCTTTGGCAGTCAGTCCCCACATTGCCACTAGAGAAATAAAATAACTAAGAAAAAAAAATTAAATCACGATAATTTCCTGTCGATATGCACATCTACATAGTATGTCCTTATTATCTACAAAGTTTCATGAAATTCTGTTGTGTGGTTTCAGAGGAGTTTCAATGACAAGCTGTTTGCAGTTGTATACTGCAGCAAATAAGTTCAAAGGGGCATAACTCCTAGAAAAATAATTCGTAATTTCCTGTCGATATGCACATCTACATGGTATGTCCTTATTATCTAGAAAGGTTTTATGAAATTCTGTTGTGCGGTTTGAGAGGAGATGCAGTGACAAACTGTTGCAGTAGTATATTGAAGCAAATAGGTTCAAAGGGGCCTTACTCCTAGAAAAAAAATATGTATATCTAAATAGTATGTCCTTATCTAAAAAGGTTTCATAAAATTCTATTGTGCGGTTTGAGAGGAGATGCGATGACAAACTTGCAGTAGTATATTGAAGCAAATAAGTTCAAAGGGGCATAACTCCTAGAAAAAGTTTGAATCATAATTTCCTGTCGATATGCACATCTGCATAGTATGTCCTTATTATCTAAAAAGGTTTCCTGAAATTTTGTTGGGCGGTTTGAGAGGAGTTGTGATGACAAGAAACAGGACTGATAGACTGGCTGATGGACGGACGGACGGGTCAAAAATGTTATACCCTGCGCCACTTCCTTGTGTAGGTTATAAAAATAGGAAGATGGGGTGTCATTGTTTATGAGGCAACTCTTCACCAGAGACCAATTTACATAGAAGATAACAATTATGTCCCTATACGGACTTCAACAATTACTATAAACTGATATACCACATAGTCAAACAAATAAAAGTCCCAGAAATTACGTTTTTTTTTTATATGACTGCACATAATGAAAATTAAAGTTGTGCATACTGAATGATCACTGGCAAGTATTTCAAGCATAATACGGATGAGAACATGCAGATAAGTATCAATTATGAAAGTTATGCAAAGTAAGACGGGAGCTAGATTTATGGACTGCCATAAAAAAAAAACGAATGGACAATTACGCTTGGTGCATGTGTAGGCAAAATTCCCCCTTTTTACCCTACGAGGCTTCGTATGTATACATCCAGCTGTTTGAACACCCTGTATAATCAAGGGGTCATCTGTCAGATTAGTCATATTTCTATGTTAACCATACGATATGAAAATAAGCAGATGTGGTATGATTGCCAATGAAACAACTATCCACCAAAGTTCATATTTAAAATTCAATATTATAAATAAAAAAAACATTATCTCCTTTTATCATCACGCATAGATCGATGATTAGTTATGCATTTCTTTGCCACGGTAAGATCAAATCAGTGTTCACAAACAAAATTGTCATTCACATTTTTTGCCGCATTGACATCACTCAACTATATTTGTGATCATTTGTTTTAATCAAGAACTTTCCTTATTAGCTTACCTTTTAAAAAAGCATTTCAAAAATTAAGATTAAAGTTAAAGTTTGCCAACATCACCGGCTAATAAAGCGTTCTTCAGGGAGTAGCTTTTAAATTACAATCCAAACTTTTCTTGAACCTAGTAGTAGTATAGATTTTTTTTATATATAAAGTCTTTAGTAGTGTTTGAGACTGCCCGGCACGATGCGGGTGAATGTCCTAGCAAAATCCCGACATGGTGAAACCAAAAATTTTGCGGTTCTCCGCAAAGCATGCAGTATTTAGGAATTATATCATAGACCGATATATAAGGTCGGAATACTAGGCCAGTCCCGGTTACTTTTGACAGTGATGGATCCAGGGGGAGGGTTCCGGGTTCCCCCTTTTTTGGACGATCAATGCCTTTGAATGGGGAAATATAGTTGGAACACCCCCTTTTTGTCCTGGGTTGGGAACCCCCTTTTGAAATGGCTGGATCCGCCCGATTGATCGTTGCTGGATCCATTAGTCTATTTTAATAACATTCAGTGTTCTGATTCAATTATTTTAGTTTAAATGCTGATATTTCTTTTTTTTTAATATGAACTCGGTTGACATATTGATAGATACAACAGAAAATTGCAAATCAACAAAATAACAATTCACAAAATAAGTAATAGAAAAGTATCATAAAAATAGAAAACATTGGTCCCGATGTCTTAGATTATAGGACTAAGTCTAGTGTTCCGGAAATCATGGAATTGTGATACGAGAAAAATTATCAGATGATTTTCGTGCAGGTAAACATATCTTTAAATGAAAATGTTAAGTATTAAGTCTGTTAGAAAATTGACATGTTCAAATTTGTTTTGGTATAACTATAATTATCAAAATTTTGCAGTGGAAAAATATATCGCATACTCGGGAATAATCTCCTAAAAATACTTGGAAATAAAGATATTTCAAGTTTTAAATATATTTATGACAGAAACAAACTGTTATAAAACGCCAAACGGATTATATCATGATAACAAACCCGCCCCGATGTTTTAAACCATACTATACGGGCAGAGACATATATACACATACATGTCTCTGATACGGGTCACAAGTTTACCTGTTTTTGAAAGCTGTACGATGACATGAAGTTGTTTACATCGCTATCATTTGTTTACAGTTAATCACTGCGTCATTGGCAAAACATTTTCAAAAATAAATATCCACGACATCATTTAATTCAACTGGTATTTAAGTGAATTCAAAATATGGTACGAACGGACCCAAGAGGCGACCGTGTAAGATGAGAATGCGTTTTGGGAGCGAAGCGGCACCAAATACCGTCGACGTCATACATGTGACTTTGTCAGTATTTATATATTCTTTTTTTTTAATGTTATGCTTAAATCATGTATATTTTTCTCCTTTTAAACTTTTATGCGAAAAATGAAGAAAGCACTGTGAATTTCTGACCGTTCGTATTTCCTGTTTTGAAGAACGTTTAGCGTCACTTGTTTACATCGTCAAGGGTGCTTTCATACACGCCCGCGTTCCAAGGTCGTCAAAGCTATTTTTGAGAAGACCCCTTAAAGCGACCGTTTCCAAGGAACTCGTCGTAAGAAACATGCGTTAAAATATGCGCATTGGTAAAGGGCCGAGCCACCTTAACTCCTGGAGAGGTCAATTGACCATTTTGACCATGATGACGTATTCGTAGATCCTACTTTGCTGAATATAATAATATTCAAGATAATAACCAAAAACTGCAAAATGTCCTTAAAATTACCAATTCAGGAACAGCAACCCAACAACGGGTTGTCTGATTCGTCTGAAATCTTCAGGGCAGATAGATCTAAACCTGATGAACCGTTTTACACACGTCAAGTTTACTCTCTATGCTTTAGTTTTAGAGAAATAAGCCAAAAACTGCATTTACCACCTATATTATATTTTATGTCATTGCGGCCATGTTGGTTGGCAAGCGGGGTCGTCGGACCCATTTCTTTAAATTCGATACTCCAATGATGATTGTGGCCAATTTTGTTTAAACCTGGCTTAGTGGTTTCAGAGGAGAAGATTTTTGTTAAAGGATGACGGCCGACGACGACGATGGACGCTAAGGGACGAGAAAAGCTCATTTGGCCTTTCAGGCCAGATGCGCTACTAAAAATTTGATATTACTGCATATATGTTAAGATTTCAAAAGTATAGTCAGTAGCTGTTTATGATTTAAAACGCCACATCTGAATGACATTGCTGGTTGAATATACCTTATCACAATATTTCTGAAAACCATTATTTATAACTGTTGAAAGAATGGGGTTACGATTGTAGAAAATTGATAAATGGAACATTTTAACAAACGGTTTTATATCGTTCTTTAGGAGTCATACCACCAAATGTTAGTACGTCACATCCGGATGCATACGATAAAGGATAAATAGGCAAATATTCCATTGAATTCGACAGTTGTAGGAAATAATTCCTGCATGTTATTGCAGTAAAAAAATCTGGGTCATAAACAAATATATATCTTAGTTCTTTCAAAGCACCATTATTTTTTATTTTGGTGTTTCTATAGAATATTTTTGGAAACTGCAGGTAACATGTTTACTAAAGCTTGTACATAGGTAAAGTGGTGAAAATTTGATTGATTAACTAACAGTGATGGTTGTTTTTCTTATATGCCATGAAATTTGTATGAAATTTTGTTTGTGATACTGGACAGGATAAAACTTTACTCATGCCAAGTTTTACTTTATTTGAAACAAAGATAAATTCTGCACATTGTTTTGAAAATCAACAAATATTGATGATGTACTGTCTCTTAATAATAATAGATTCAGTGATCACTTACATTTAATATATCCAAGTGAACTTGAAATAAAAGATACTACCGACACAGATAAATCTGCTTCATATTTAGACCTTTTTCTCGAAATGACTACTGATGGTAGGTTGAATACCAAAATTTATGACAAACGCGATGATTTTAATTTTCCTATAGTGAACTTTCCATTTCTGTGTAGCAACATCCCAGCGGCACCAGCATATGGAGTGTATGTGTCTCAATTGATACGTTACTCTAGCATGTCTAGAGCTTGCTCAAATTACGTTGATTTTGTTGAACGAGGAATACTGCTTTCTCAAAAGTTGCTAAGACATGGCTATGAATCAATCAAATTAAGGTCATCACTCAAGAAATTTTTCGGTCGCCATCATGAGCTGATTGGCCATTATGACAAAAGTTAGTCAGAAATCATATCTCATATTCTTCCTCAGTCATAATAACCTTCCATCATTACCGAACTGAACAAAGAAATAACACGACGGGTGCCGTAAATGGTGCAGGAAATGCTTACCCTTCCGGAGCACCTGATTTTACTCCCGGTTTTTAGTGGAGTTCGTGTTGTTTTTTATTTATTATTTATAACTGTTGATGAAAATGTCCTTTGGTTTTTTTAGTCTTTGTTTACTCCTTTGTTTTGATTGTTTTTGTCTTATACAGCCGGGATATTTTTATCGTCCTTATTTGTATTAAAACCAAAGAAGTGATAAGAAAATACATGACCGAAAGTAAATAAAAACGTAATTTTACACCTTAAGACTATCATAAATTATTCGCAATTATAGTTAACATCTTATTGAACTTATATTACAGGAATAATGATGTAAAACTTGTTAAGGAATTGATAAAGAAAGGTGCAGATGTTAATTTAGTTGCCAGAGGAGATCAGCATACAAATTACGAAAACAGTGTGCCACCAATATTCTATGCTGCAAATAACAGTAGCGTGGAAATTGTGAAACTTCTTACAGATGCAGGTACGTGGTATATTGCAGAGGTTGGGGTAGTCAGTTCGATATCGGCTGTTGAATTTAGTTATTCCATTTGTATCTACTACTTTGATTCTATGTATTGTAAACCACCATTTTCTTCTTCAGAATAGTTACTCGTATTTCGTCATGTTTACTGTACCAAAAAGTAAAATAAAAAAATACCGAACTCCCAGTAATATTTTAAAACGGAAAGTCCCTAATCAAATGGCAAAAATAGAAGCTTAAACGCATCAAACGAATGGATTAGAACTTTCATATTCCTGTCATGGTACATAGATTTTCCGAAGAAGAAAATGGTGGATTACAATACCCCAATAGGTTTTTTAGGTTTGTGATACAAAATGGAATACAAACAATGACACACACAAGTTCGAATTAGAGTGAAGTATCCAAGTAATTATTGGAAAGAAAAATATATTAATAAGCAGCAAATCGAATGACAGTCGTACATTCATTTTAGACAAATATATGTGATTTTAATACAATTTATATGTAACAATTTTTTTCATTTGCTAAAAGTTACCGTCAAATCCACAGTTGACCAGGCGTAACTAAGGACGGACCCGCTATTTTGAATTGATTGGATCAACAAATGTTCGATTACTACAATATTGTCGAAAATAAAACAACACCTATCACGAAATCGCCGTTTTAATGTGATTTTATCTGAATTTGAATCGTAGAGGTAACGTTATAACCTCCAGTTTGTAGAGTTTCATTTGTATGATGTCACTTTAAGCCATGACGTCTTTGCGCTAAAATTATTCATGAAGTTTCGCGGGAAGTTTTTGTATGTCCAATTTATACATTTTTTCAAACTCTAACGTATTATTTCTTTTTGTAATGCATTAGAATCGGAATAACAGTTCTGTAGTTGAAGAGTTGCCACCGTCAATCTTGATTTGACGGTCGCAAAATTCCGTTAACTATCTTCGCTACGTGTTGCCAGACGTGAAACTACATTAGCGACCATCAAATCGACTATTGACGGTGGCAACTCTTCAACTACAGTACTGTTATTCCTTAAATAACTGTCAAATAATGTTAGCTCACATTTCAATGGATAATTCTTTATCTATATTCAACCAGAAAAAAACATAGTTTACTAAATAAAAAAAAACAATGGTCTAATTTCTTAGTTTATATTTTAGTTTTACGACCTTGTATCCGAGCGGACTTACAGACTTAATTGTGGCATCAAAACAAGCGTAACTCCTTATTTGTAACACAAACACTATATTGTGTATTGTGTACTGTTGTCTGTTGGTCTTTTCTTTTTCAGCAATGGCGTTGTCAGTTCATTTACGCACATGAGTTTGAAAGTCCCTTTGGTACCTGCGGCCTCTCTTTAAATTGTATCTACCTCTATATTGATCCATAATTCTTTGCAAAGTTATCTCTGTATACAACTACAACAAAACAGCTATATTTTCTATATTTTTTAATTTTATTTTCTCGTTTCAATTTTTCCAACATTCCTGTAAAGTAGTGTCTTATATTGCAGGAGTTGATATAAATAGATTCCAGGGACTTCCACAATGTATCAATTTACAGAAACCACCTGACGCACGTGCAATCATTGGTCCAAATCGGCTTCAGTACTTTGGATTTTCAAGACATTCTGGTGGTCCTCAAATGTTTTTAAAAGTACTAGATCAGTATTTAAATGCTGGCGTTAAACTTAACACTACATCTTGGGGACCATGTCTCTTTTTAGGGTAAGTTTGATTTCATTTTTAAACAAGTTTATAATCCTGGTACTTTTGATAACTATTTGTTTTAATTGCTATGTTTACTCGTCGATATTTTTATTGAATTTTTTCAAGATAAAATCATTAAAGATTTATGTAAATATACAAGACCAACTTTCAAAAAGGTATAAAGTGCTTCGCAGTATCATAAATTTTGTTTTTTGTGTCTTTTAGATTTTTCAGTTAAAATGAAGGAGTTTTTATTTTATCCGTATAAGTATTTATAAGGTCTCTATATTTTTAATTTTTGGATTCTCTTGTTTGGGTATCATTTTATTATTAGTTATATGTCATGAAATCAAAAATTGTAAGGACGCTCATAAAGCAGAGATGAGCCTTCCGTTCAGTTGACCACGAATTGGTCTAGCTTTTAACAAAACATACAAGAGAATAACCCAAGCATCTTATTCCTTGGACCTTGGAATTAAAATTTAGTTCACATTGATAAGACTGACTCAAGATGAATGAATGTTTATAAATGCATATTTCATTACGTTCTCTAATGATTGAAATTATTGCAGGTAAAAGCGACACTCTTGTCTTTATCGTTAGTTTAAGGTGGTGCCTAACACTACAGGGAGATAACTCTGTAAAATCAGCTAAACGTTTTAATCACGTTGTGTTGTTAATGGAATAGTAAGCTTCTCAATGATCAAAACTAGTGTTGGTCAAACTGCTATGTAACCAGTATAATTTTTCTGATAAAATGGTTGGTTCAAATTTTTTCAAAATTTTATATTTTTGTCAAAGGGTCAAAGTAAATGCTTTGTCAAAATTTTATGAAAATTAAACGAGCCAAATTAATTTTAGTGAAGGTGTTTGGTACCACCTTAAGGTGATACATCACACTACAGGGAGATAACGTTGTATAAATCAGCTGAACGTTTTAATCACGTACTATTGTTAGGGAAATAGTAAGCTTCTCAATGATCTAAGTTTGTCAAACTGCTATATATCCAATTAAGTTTTTCCGATAAAATGTGTGATTTTATATTTTTTTCGTTGACGGGTCAAATTAAATCATTTTGTCAAAATTTTATGAAAAATGAAATTTAACAAGCAAAATTATTTTTAGTCAAGGTACATGTATTTGATACTACCTTAAGTAAACAGTGAGAGTTAAACATGGTTTAAATTAATTATATTCAGATGATGACAAAAATATATTGTTGACGTTATCACTTGCGTGCGATTCGTTGGCACATGATGTATTTCAGTCACATCGTAAATGAAGACTCTTTATTAAAGCTTATATCTCTTTCATATATTATACAGGAGAGGTAGGGTTTATGAAGCAAATCGTCCAACGACCTAACACATATCCGGACCGTGGTTTATTTGTATTACAGCAATAATGTTACTACAACATGGAGTGGATCCGAACTTGTACAAATTTGGAGATGTTTTATGTCAACAAAGAGAACATTGTATGTTCTCTCGACAGAACGATTACTGTGTTGATGACAAGACATTTGTGGCAACATTTTTGGCCGCTGGATACGATCTTACCGTATCTGATATGAATCGCTATGAAAATGATTACTTTAAAAGTGGAACTGACTATCAAATAGTGAACGACTTTGGAAGAACGCCAAGGTTAAAGCACCTTGCTCGAACACAAATTCGGAAACATATCAGATCCGTAAATGAAGATACATCTGTATTTCCGGTAATTGACAAGTTAACACTTCCAACAATTCTTAAAGATTTTTTAAAACTATATGACGTGAGTCCTTCTGATATGTCATCGATTGTTTGCTATGAACACAGACGATGATTACTGTATAATAAAGTGTATAAAATTGTAATTTTACTTACGTTTCTGCAGAGCATCGCCTTAGATCATCGTTAGTTCAACCTGAAACAAAGGAACAACTGCCTATGCTTAAATGCAAGTTATCTGTCTCTAGAACTCTTGTGTATAGGGAATCACCTTTATTCAAATTGTTGAAAAAACTATTGCTTGTTTTCATGCAATGACGTTTGTTTGTTTTTTGTTTTGTGTTATCTTGCAACGCCTTATATAGGTTAAAAGAATAACAAAATAACTTGAATATAAAACAAAGAAAATGCGGTATTATTGCCAATGAAACAGCTGGCCTCCAAATGTCCAATGAAGCGGATGTAAGCACTTGCAGACAACCGTACGACCCTCAATAATTCGAAACCCCCATATCAAAAGTCAGTTATAAAAGCCCTCGACATGAAAAATATAAACAATTCAATTGAGAGAATTAATTGCTGCATTTATAACAAAACAATTTACAAAAATTAATATGGCATGAACAAACGGCAATCACTGAACTACAGGCTTCTGTCTTGCAATAGGCATAAACAGAATTTGGCGGGGTTAAACATGTTTGTGAGTGCTCAATACTCCGTTAACCTTCGACATCGGTGTCACTGTTCAAAATGAGAACAAACTATAAAAATTCTGAAGAAAAGTCTTAACTCATCAGATCGATACATCATGGTAACAGGCAAAAACTTAGGAAATTGCACAAACTCCGAAAGGAACGCGACATGATGCGATGATGGGGATAAAGTATCATCCTATGCATACATTGTTTTAACTACATTTTGTCAAATATCACAAAGAGATATAGGAAACAATCGGTAAAGTTACAGTTTTGGTGACCATTCTGGTATCTAAAGATGAATAAACATCCTGTATTACACTGTTTTTGTTCATGTTTTATCTCTTAGATTCACAAAGGAACAACTGCTTATGCTTAAAAGGCAAGTTATCTTTCTCCAGAACTCTTGTTTATAGGGAATCACCTTTATTCAAATTGTTGAAAAACCTATTACTTGTTTTCATGCAATGACGTTTGTTTGTTTTTTGTGTTGTGTTATCTTGCAACGCTTCATATAGGTTAACAGAATAACAAAATAACTTGAATATAAAACAAAGGAAATGCGGTATAATTGCCAATGAAACAGCTGGCCTCCCAATTTCCAATGAAACAGCTGGCCTCCAAATTTCCAATGAAGCGAATGTAAATACTTACAGACAACCGTACGACCCTCAATAATGAGAAAGTACCATATCAAAAGTCAGCTATAAAAGCCTTCGACATGAAAAATATAAACAATTCAATTGAGAAAATTAATATGCTGCATTTATAACAAAAAAACTTACGAAAAATAAATATGGCACTGAACTACAGGCTTCTGTCTTGCAATAGGCATAACCAGAATTTGGCGGGGTTAAACATGTTTGTGAGTGCTCAATACTCCCCGAACCTGGGACATCAGTGTCACAATTCAAAATAAGAACAAACTATAAAAATCTGGTGAAAATTCTTAACTCATCAGATCGATACAAAGCAGAAAACTTCTAACAAAAGCACAAAACGAACGCGCAAGGTATTTATTCATCCCTTACAACAAAGAGACACGAAGTACAAATTTGAGAGAACTCACAGTTATTGACAGCCAGTTCGAAGCTAATAACAACTTATAAGAACATGTATCTAAGACTAAATAAAGGCAACAGTATACCGCTGTTCAAAACTCGTAAATCGATGGACAAAAAACAAAATTGGGGTAACAAACTAAAACTGAGGGAAACGCATTAAATATAAGAGGAGAACAAAGACACAACATTAAAATGTAACATACACATAAACGGACTAAGCATTAGACAAAATCCGATGAGAATAACAAATATAACCTCAAAACCAAATACATGAATTTGGGAAAGAAAAGTACCGTGACACGTCTAAAAGTAATGTGAATTCACACTCAAATATAAGAGAAAACAAACGACACAACGGAAACACAACGTTAAAATGTTACACACACAGAAACGAACTATAATAAAACAATGGCCATTTTCCTGACTTGGTACAGGACATTTTTAAAGATAAAAATGGTGGGTTGAACCTGGTTTTGTGGCATGCCAAACCTCGCACTTTAATGACAATGTTAAATATAACATTGAAATGACAACATAATATTACAGGACTACAATACAAATAAATAGGAGAACGTATTAGACAAAGAAACACATGATTAATAGATAACAAAAGGCATCGGGTTTAAAATTCAATACGCCAAAAACGCGCCTCGTCCACACAAGACCCACCAGTGACGTCTAGATATAAAACATCAAAAGTAAAAAAAAAAGGTACAAAGTTGTACAGCACTGAAGATCAAAAGTTGAAAAGGTTGTGTCAAATACGGCTATGTTTTTATGCTTGGGATAAGAACATCATTATTATTTAGAACAATGTATGCTGTGCAAACAGTAAATTTTATCAAATGAATATAAAAGATATACATAATGAAACTGAAGTATTAACTAATTACAGAAAACAAAACCCGAATACATAATGCAAAGACCAACACAGAAAAATAGACACACCTGACTTAGTCCAGGCCTCAACGCAAAAAATCATAAAAATAACGTCACATACGAAGTGGTGAAAAGGCACAAAAATTACGTCACATTTGAATTTCTGAAACATCACAAAAATGACGTCACATTTGAAAAACTATATCTCAAAAGTAAGATAGAATTAGGATTTATTTAACATTATAATAGGACTAAATACTGATTTTACATTTAAACACAATGCACATTGAAATACTTGTTAATAGCAATTAACTATAATATATATATGTCCAGTTTGTTTTGAATCCAACTTCAAACGTAAATTATCGTAGATTACCTTGAACAAAATCAAATCTAATAAATGAAGGCGGTGATTAATTTTCTTTACCATAACACATGAATATAATAGAAAAGACGTCAACAAATTTGATAAAATCCGACGAGAACCACAAATACAACATCAAACTAAACACATGAATTTGGGATAGACAATGCGAATTCACCCTCAGCAAAACAGTCACAATCGGAAATAAGTCTCGTTCGGTAATTAAAAGATAAGACGACGTAATGACAAACCACAATCTACCATGAGGTAAAAATGTCCTTAGCTAGTTTGGTCAAAGACACTAAAATATCAATCAGTACACATCCAATATCCAATGGATTTAGTTTAAAGACGTGAAATGCCAAAATAAAGGTATCAACAGATTGCAGTTCCATGAAAGTGCATATGTGTATAACAATAATGTTTAGTAATTATTAAATTTACTAATAAAAACAAAATATTTTTATACCAATATTATATACATTGTGGTATTGTACTAAAGTAATTTGTGTATGCTTTTCTTTGATTTTGCTAATATGCTTGGTCTATATGCCATTTTGTGCTTCTTTGTTAAATATCTTTTTTTAGTGATTAGGATTATAAAACAATATTGACTATTGTGCCCCTGTTTTTGACATTTTTGCCTGTTATGTCTGTGTTGTTCACACATCGTTGTCAATATAAAGGATTGATTATACAAAATAAACAATTGTGTAAAAACAGTATAATCATAATTCAAGTGTTCCGGCCGTTGTTACTGTTAAGCCATACCTGTGTTATCTAAAATTAGAAATGAAATAAACATCTTGTGTTCATTATTACACATGTTAAAAATTATTTATCATCATTTTGTTTTTCATTTGACGAATAGGTATGTATACGTAAATTTTATATAGCACACACACACACTTCTTATTCTTAACAATTATTCATTATTTAGGCAAGCCGCCAGTCGGAAAATAAATTACAAAAGTACCGAACCGTCCAAGGTAAATTCAATAAGTGGGAAAATGCATACACACTGACAAAACCATACGTGTGTATGTTCGACTATATCAACCAGTTGAACGACTAAAGATTAACTTTCGTATTCCTTCATAATTTGGTACAGGCATTTTCAAAAGAAAATTGTGAGTTAAACCTGGTTATTCAGTTTATAGTTCCGTTATTTGACAAAAATAGAATAAGACATGATGATATGATGATATTATGTGACAAAAACTGGGATGAGACAAAACGCCACAAAATTTTAAAAATCCTCATCAATGGGCAATAATTTCAATAAGAAGATTGAACGATTTCCTCCATATATTATCTTAATCACAGAACTTGTCGTGCTGATAATTTTTGCTCATTTCAGTTTCTATCTGTCTATTATAATTTTTAAGATATAAGGCAAAAACGCAAACAAAATAAAACAAAAAATCATCATCAAAGGGCGATAACTTTCATGAGAAGTCGACTGAC
Organism: Mytilus galloprovincialis; assembly: GCF_965363235.1. Taxonomy (NCBI): domain Eukaryota; kingdom Metazoa; phylum Mollusca; class Bivalvia; order Mytilida; family Mytilidae; genus Mytilus; species Mytilus galloprovincialis. Next base: position 13,407,578 of record NC_134842.1, read on the forward strand.
GATTTTGACTTTCAGACTTATTTGTAGATTGATTAATTTTCTTTACCATAACACATGAATATAATAGAAAAGACGTCAACAAATTTGACAAAATCCGACGAGAACCACAAATACAACATCAAACTAAACACATGAATTTGGGATAGACAATGCGAATTCACCCTCAGCAAAACAGTCACAATCGGAAATAAGTCTCGTTCGGTAATTAAAAGATAAGACGACGTAATGACAAACCACAATCTACCATGAGGTAAAAATGTCCTTAGCTAGTTTGGTCAAAGACACTAAAATATCAATCAGTACACATCCAATATCCAATGGATTTAGTTTAAAGACGTGAAATGCCAAAATAAAGGTATCAACAGATTGCAGTTCCATGAAAGTGCATATGTGTATAACAATAATGTTTAGTAATGATTAAATTTACTAATAAAAACAAAATATTTTTATACCAATATTATATACATTGTGGTATTGTACTAAAGTAATTTGTGTATGCTTTTCTTTGATTTTGCTAATATGCTTGGTCTATATGCCATTTTGTGCTTCTTTGTTAAATATCTTTTTTTAGTGATTAGGATTATAAAACAATATTGACTATTGTGCCCCTGTTTTTGACATTTTTGCCTGTTATGTCTGTGTTGTTCACGCATCGTTGTCAATATAAAGGATTGATTATACAAAATAAACAATTGTGAAAAAACAGTATAATCATAATTCAAGTGTTTCCGCCGTTGTTACTGTTAAGCCATACCTGTGTTATCTAAAATTAGAAATGAAATAAACATCTTGTGTTCATTATTACACATGTTAAATAGTATTTATCATCATTTTGTTTTTCATTTGACGAATAGGTATGTATACGTAAATTTTATATAGCACACACCCACACTTCTTATTCTTAACAATTATTCATTATTTAGGCAAGCCGCCAGTCGGAAAATAAATTACAAAAGTACCGAACCGTCCAAGGTAAATTCAATAAGTGGGAAAATGCATACACACTGACAAAACCATATGTGTGTATGTTCGACTATATCAACCAGTTGAACGACTAAAGATTAACTTTCGTGTTCCTTCATAATTTGGTACAGGCATTTTCAAAAGAAAATTGTGAGTTAAACCTGGTTATTCAGTTTATAGTTACGTTATTTGACAAAAATAGAATAAGACATGATGATATGATGATATTATGTGACAAAAACTGGGATGAGACAAAACGCCACAAAATTTTAAAAATCCTCATCAATGGGCAATAATTTCAATAAGAAGATTGAACGATTTCCTCCATATATTATCTTAATCACAGAACTTGTCGTGCTGATAATTTTTGCTCATTTCAGTTTCTATCTGTCTATTATAATTTTTAAGATATAAGGCAAAAACGCAAACAAAATAAAACAAAAAATCATCATCAAAGGGCGATAACTTTCATGAGAAGTCGACTGACGATTTTGACTTTCAGACTTATTTGTAGAACTAGTAATGCTGATCATTTTTGCGTTTTAAATTTGTCTGTTCCTATAATAGTTGTAAAGATTGTGGTCAATTTTATATTTTAAACAAATATCTTTGGTCTCTAGATATTCAATAGTCTCAGGTTTTCTAAATCAAGTAATAACTAAACTATTATTTAAGGTATCAGAAATTATCTGACCTCCTATACATTTCTAGGAATGTGATTGGTTAAAAGCGTCCGCGTGAAGACCGTGTATATTTGATATTAGGTTAGTCGGGAGGCGAGGCTTATTTCATATATGGTTAGTAGTGGAGTAACGTCCCTTTATATTCCATATTAGGTAGTAGGGAGGCGGGGCTTATTTCATACACGGTTAGTAGTGGTGTTACATCCCTTAATAAAAACAAAACGGAACTGAGAAAAAATCTTAAAGGTTTCAACAGACGAAGAAATTGATGATTAAGATTGAAATAAATTCATTAAACACATTTAAACCTCACACGTTGTTATCGTTGGTTATTTATTTTAGAATCAATGGAAGTAGTTTCTTAATGCTAACAGTATTGAAGAATGACTTGCTCATTTTGATAGACCACAAGTCTAAATTTTACACGTTAAGATAGTCGGTAAGATAAATTCGTTACATAGTGTGCTAGTGACGTAATACGGTATATATACGGGGTCAATAAATTCCATATGGAGATTCGAGCTTCGCTCTCACCCCATATAGAATTTACCGACTCCATATATACCGTATTAGGTCACTATCACACTATATTACTAATATATCATTAATAATAAAAAAGAATACAAGGAAATCAAGTACAATATTTCTAAACGGTTGTATTGTAATTTTAGTGTATGTATTGTTTACCTCTTGGATTCTTTGACGATCCGTTCAAATTCAATCATCATCATGTTTTCAATGGGAAAACCTCTTTTTATAAGCCGAATCACACAATAACATTACGTGCACGAAAATAGAACGTTACAGTTCAAGGTTAATCATGTAAATCACTGTCAGTACGTACATAAATATAGAATTTTAAAGTAACAAGCACGATTTCATACGTCTCGACACCGATTTAACAATATGAAGCATGTAAATACAAGTAACTAAAGAAATGTAAGATTCATAACAAGCTAGAAAACAAAGATGGTATCACGATGACAATTAAGGTACATTTGAAAAGTTAATGGACCGAAATACCTCACGGTTAATTTTTGTCTTATCTTGTAGATAAATATAATATCCTTTCATTCAGGCATGTCGTAGAGTGCCAAAAGGATGCAGATTTTTTAAAACTGCGGTCAAAGGTCAAAACGGGGGATTCTGAAAAATCGCAAATTTTAGACATTTTGGACACTTTCTCAGTAGTCTCTCATCTTAACTGAGATTTTTTTTCGATGGAAGCATGCGCTGGGAATGCTGCAAAAATACTACAGCTAGTCATATTCATGTCTGACTAACAGAGATTAGTGATATGGCGTGAATATAAAATTTGAATCCTGGTATCTACAATGTATGATGAGTTTATTTGAAACCACTGGGTCGATGACACTGCTGGTGGAGATTTTCTTTACCCGAGGGTATCACCAGCCCAGTAGTCAGCGCCTATGTGTTGATTTGAGTTATCATTGATATGTTCATAATTATAAATTAACTGTTTACAAAACTTAGAAGTTTTGAAAAATTAAGGTTTCTCTACCTCAGGAATAGATTACCGTAGATGTATTTGGCAAAACTTTTTGGAATTTTTTATCCTCAATGCTCTTTATCTTTGTACTTCATTTGGCTCTAAAAACATTTTTTGATGCGAGCGTCACTGATTAGTCTTTTGGAGACGAAACGCGCGTCTGACGTGCATATAAAATTCTAATCCTGGTATCTATGATGATTTTATTTGCAACATGTTAAAAAAAAAAAAAACACACATTCAAGGAATGAATGTAATGTTTTTTCTGTCTATGAAGAAATAACATAAACAAATGGTGCACACTGAATAACGCGCGTAACATGTTATTTAACAGTGTGCACCACATTTTTTATGTTATTTCGAATAGACAGAAAAAATATTACAGTCATTTCTTATATTCAATTCTAAATTCCATTTTAAACCGTAGAAAACCATGAAAAAACGTTGATGACGTCACGGTCACATGACTTAATTATGTCTATGGGCTCATAACAAAATAACGTCAGCTAATCAGAAGACACGTTACATCCAAAATTAAATTATATCTTTATATACGGAATTTATCGACAAAAATATTTATAATTAAGATTTAGCCACGCAATAATATATGGCCAAATATAAAGATATTTTGGGGAAAGTTTTGTTAAAATGCCATAAAGAACAGAGTAGAAATAAGAATTGTAAGGTTAACACTCGGTTAATGATGTTATGAACAAAAAATGATGAAATTCTTGGCTGATTATTTAAACTTAAAAGGATGTGAGAACTATAAAAATTAGTCTTTATGTTCATGAAACTATAGTATATGAAGTTTGTTTTTATGTTTATAAATAAATCAGTACTAGACCAAAAGCACATTGAGAAGATCTGTCCCCCTTTTTTTATAACACAACGACATACGTGGTTGTCGTTTGTTGATGTGGTTCATAAATGTTTCTAGTTTCTATGGTTATGATAAGATCGTTTCAATGGTTTTACAGTAGTCTTTTAAGGAGCCCTTACTGTTCGGTGTGAGCCAAGAATCCGTTTTGAAAACCGTTCTTTGACCTATGATGGTTAACTTTTACAAATTATGACCTGGATTGAGAGTTGTCTCATTGGAACTCACACCACATCTTCTTATATCTATAAACAATGGAAGAATAGTAGACTTGATAGACCGATATATGTGAGAACTACAAACAACGATTCACAGGGATAATCTTGTTAATGGCCACGGAAGATGCAATGCTAGCTGCTGTCACCCGATCAATGATACTATTCTCTTCTATCCTGCTGATCGGTTCTGCACCACCCAATATCTACTTCGGTGTGTTATGTTAATAACAATATCAATTTTTAAAGAAGCAATAAAATAACAACAGTTAAAGATATGATTGCAGTTGTGAATTGATAACCTATTTAGAATGGTTTATTCAAGAGATCAACAAGTTTTAAAGAATCGTACTTGTATGAAAATTTACGTAATTTATAAGAATCATCTCTGTAAACATACGGATGTGATAACTTTTTTGTAATATTTTTTTCAGATGCTGCTAATATTTCAAATCTTACATTTTTATCTATGCAAGATTTCAGCAAATATTGAAGGTGAGGACAAAACCCCGAAGTTAAATCATTATATTTGAACTTTCTAAAATAAAGATGCCAATTGGAGATTTGTTACTTTCTGAATAACCACACATTAAAATCAGATAGTGCAAGTCTATGAACACGTATTCCTGTATCATTCCTATATATCATAAGGATGTTAAGTTATAGAGAGGGGAATAAATGACAAATTCGGGTTCTGAACAGCTTCTAGGCACAATGTTATCGCCGAAGAGAATGTAGTGGTAATTCTATTTGAAAGCTTCCATACTTATGGAGGCAAGTTTGATTATAATAATATATCAAAAAAATTACAAAAGAAACAACTGATTAAGGTGGTACCTAACATTACAGGGAGATAACTATGTAACGTCAGCTAAACGTTTTAATTGCGTCGTGTTGTAAAGGGAATATAAAGTTTCTTAATGATCAAAATTGGTGCTTGTCAAACTGCTATATAACCAGTGTATTTTTTCTGACAAAACGGTTGGTTCAAAGTTTTAATTTTTTTATATGTTTGTTAAAAGGTCAAAGTAAATACTTTGTCAAAATTTTATTAAAATTAAACGAGCCAAATTAGTTTTACTGAAAATGTTAGGTACCACCTTAAGGTTTTGAGTTAACTTTCACTTTTCATTATTGCATCTTGTATTTTTTTGGAAATACATAAATTAATCTATTCAGTTTTAAATAAGACCACTACCGTACGGTGACCTATATTTGTTAATGTCTGTGTCATTTTGGTCTTTTGTGGATAGTTGTCTCATTGGCAATCATACCACATCTTCTTTTTTAGATACTCTCTTTTTTTCCAAAAATGTTAAAATTAGGTATAAATTGTAACTAGTGAAGGCATATGGTCGTGACTTCTGCACTGTTTTGCGTGAAATCTTCTTGTTACCTCTTCTATGTGGTTTCCCCTAGTCGTATATACCAAACAGTTGTTCTTCACAAAGCATTTTGACCAAAAAGGTGTCAAAGTCTACCGTCTTATACGAGTAGAGTAAGCATTTATAAATAAATTTTACAACTTCGATTGTGCAACAGATCCATGGTTGTATTGTATTACAAACTGTTCGAATTAAAAAAATCAAAATACAAGCTATCTCGTTTTTACTGCAGCATTGATTATGAACCTGTTGTCGTTATTTTTTTATTTTCAGGAAAAAATTGCTTGCTGTTAATATGGGACAAAGTTGGTGCAGCTCCGATAGAGTAACATGTTCTAAACGTACAGCTTTAAAGACAGCTTGGCAAATTTGTAAGATACAAAATCAGATGTGTTACTTTCTTCTTCATAATTGCATGTTACATCTACATTTTACACAAACCTATAATATATTGTATTCATAATACATGTGCATATGTTACAGTGAATTTGTATAATCAGGGATCATGTAGAATTCCTGATGTAGAATCACTAAAATAATAAGTGATTCTATTGATTCATTGAAAATGATCAGTGATTTTCTATAATCACTGAAAATTTTAATTATTATTCTACAAATTCCCTAATATGATTTCAGGGATTATCAATAAGCAAACGCTTCAAAGATGATGAAACAAATTAACATAGACAAATTATCATTTTTTTTCTTATTCCTTGAAACTATTTTAAGTAAACAGTTTTCATTCCTGATCTACTATGTGAATCTTAAGTGATGAGTTTTCCCCTTTATATTTCATTCAAGTGTCGAACATCATTATGTCACTAACAGATAAGCTCGGCATGGGCACAGATGTTTGTGCTGAAAACTCTATTTCTCTGAGACGTGCCGTAAAATCTGATTCGATTTGGAGAACAAGGTTTTTATCAATGTTGATATTGTGGTAAAAACAGATGTGAATTTGATAGATATGCCTGTAAAAAAGCAGGGCAAATGTGTAATAGTAGATGCAATCCAAATTTAGTTTGTAAATAAAATGTTTATTTTTAAAACATTGTGCATAACATTAACATATATCAAAATGATTGTACGCATAAAATTAATAGTTTTGATAACAATTTCATTTTATTTTATATTCTCAACCTAAAAACAAATGCTGAAACAATACGATAAAAAGAATAATCATTATGCCATTTAATATTTTCATACTGACTTCATCAACCCGCCCGTGTGGGCTCGCTTGATATTATTAATGCTGATACAGTCAGTATTAAAAAGGGCTTGCTTGATATTATTACTGATAAAGTCTGTATTAAAATCAAAACATTTTTTTTAAATATATTTCAATATGTTATATATTTTAGTATCATTTCAGTTATTCTGTATAATCCCTGACGTTTTTTCTAGTGATTATACATAATCCCTGAAAATTTTAGATTATATATAATCCCTTAACTTTTTTGCTTTCTCTGTCTTTTAAAATGTTGCGGTATTATATAAGTTTGTTTACTCTTCCCAAAAAATTAAACAGTTGGCTTAAAGCATAGAAGAAAATCATACTATTCAAACTCAGTTGGAAAGGCTTGACTTATCAGATCGTCAGGTTATCAATTTTATACGATTTCTGAAAATATTTAATTTCCTTTGTATCAACTCACATTTCAATTCTGGAAAAAGAACGGAAGGAAGAAACAAAACGACTTGGAATTTTGTAAAAATAGTAAGTCAATTTCGGCGTATTTTTCAAATAAGCCCTTATCATGTTTTAAAATATTAGGAACTCATCTTGTAAATAGTGGCTTAAACATTTTTTTTTTATATAGGATTTGTAAACTCATTTCTTTAACATTTACCATGAATCTTTCTGCTTTCTTACAGCAGGCAGCAATAATGTCGATAAGACAATTACTATGAAAGTAAAGACTGAAACGATACGATTTCCGAATGAGGTTCGTCGATGGACAAAACATACTGATCTAACAGCATTAACAATCGCTTGTTTGTAAGTACTAATTGGATATACCGTCATACGTTGGATGTTATAGTCGAGCGTTTTGATTGGTCAGGTTTTATGTACTCCCCTTATTTAATTCACCTTGAAGCTTTGTATTTTTTTTAAACATACTTAACTGATGATATCAAATGAAGGCACCAGTAGTTGGCCGATAAACCTAACATACTTAACGGATGATATCAAATGAAGGCACCAGTAGTTAGCCGATAAACCTAACATACTTAACTGATGATATCAAATGAAGGCACCAGTAGTTAGCCGATAAACCTAACATACTTAACTGATGATATCAAAAGAAGGCACCAGTAGTTTGCTAATAAAACTTATGAAAGAATACAAATCATGGTAATAAACCATGAGCGAGATTGTTTTACACTAGTCATTGTGGGACTCTTTATATGTTGCTGTTCGATGTTAGCCAAGCCTCTGTGTTGAAGTCTCTTCTTTGACCTATAACTGTTTACCTTTTAAACATTGTAAATTGGATGGGCAGATGTGTCTTTGGCACTCATATCACATATCACATTTTCTTATTCAAAGAGACCTTTGTCGACAGGATAATAATCTCTTTCTATGCATGAATCAGCAGCCATGCACATCCCCACTCACCAAAAGTGCCACCACAGAAAATAGAACACAATCGGTAACATGATAGATTAGACGACTATAGTAGCATCTAAACAAGGAAAACTGCAATATTATGTCGCTAGGTTTGAGACACATATATATCGTATCAGTCAACGAATTCGTGATAATAATGGATTTTTTTTTAATGCAGAGTCGATTTCAGTCTACCTTACTCCATATTCCTTTGGACCAAATTTTATTTAAGAAGCCATGCTAATGAGGTCCATATATATAGTTACATGCCCGAGTGTAATGTATCAATTGAGATATGTAAACGCCATACGATGCTGTAAAGCATATGTTGTTTTGCTTTGAAAAGGGAAGTTAATAATTTCAAAGTTGAAATCACCTCGTTTATTAGCAAACTCACAATTTTGACAAAGTAGTTTCATTTTGTCATGTAAAGATTTATCTCATTACTGAATATGAATTATTACACTGTAACTATTTTGAAGTATGCATAGGTTCAATCATACACATATTGAATAAAATATGAAACATTTAACCTTAAAATTAGGTGCTGCTGAAGTTTTATCATCTCCTTTAATAGATGGAGCATAATCAATATAATTCCAACTTCGAATTCAGTAATGAATGTAAAAGACTCGAAATTGCAAAGCAGAACGCAATGTAAGATGGACAAAAGTACACAATAAAAGGATTGGTAAAACAATCTAACAAACTCAATTTAATATTTGTTGAGTGAAGAGAATAGGGTTTTAGTTTGCATTTACGTCATATATATGTGTATGTTATCAGTATCTTCCATTGATTTGATTTGAAAAGTTAAAATGGTGAAATATAATTTCCTTTTTGTATATCCATGGCAACAATCTGCATTTATTTACAATAACATATTGCAAAATGGGGCGTGAAAATGTCACATATTCCCCCCAAATTTGGTGTAAAATAGAACTTCAATGCCTTTGAGTGATACGTTTTCTGAAACTGTTGTCATTAATCTACCACATGATCAAATAAAACATGTAAAACATGGGTGTCTTTCGCCTTTTTTTTTCCGTCAAATTTCAACTTAAAGTTCGTGCGAATAAAAGTTGGAAAAAACATTACAATAATTGCCGGACAAATGTTTTGTATGGATATGCAAATACGGACTCTTATACAGAAAACATCCCATAATACATAAATTACACAATCTTGATGTTCCTTTAAACCCACTATGAAGGCTATTTTGATTTTAGCTATCCACAAATGAATTTTATTGCACACTAGCACTTTATTTGAAAAATCCACAGGGGCCGAAGCTACACATCTAACTGTGGTGTGCTTCCTAATACTTTAGAAATTGTTTAGTCGAACGGTTCAAAAAACGGCTATACATCATTCTTTTTGAAGATGTTTTAGGTTCAGGTATTTAATAAAAAGACGAGAGATTTTTATCGTGCTTAATTATGTGAAACAAAGGAGAGATCAGGAAATACATGTTGGAAAGGGAATAAAAACATGATGTAAATCCTAAATAGTTTGTTGAATCTTTAGCAATTACAGTTTACCTCTAATTGAACTGACATTTCAGGAAGAATGATGTTAAACTTGTTAAAAAATTGATAAAGAAAGGTGCAGATGTTAATTTAGTTGCCAGAGGAGATAAACATATAAATTATGAAAACAGCGCGCCACCCATATTCTATGCTGCGAACAACTGTAACGTCGACATTGTAAAACTTCTCATAGATGCAGGTAAGTGGTATATAATTCGGAGTTTAGTGTTTGATTTTCGACCTAGGAGTTAAGATATCCCCTTTGTAGCCCCCGCCTTTTTGTTTAAGTAAAAGTTACAAAGGCATTCATTTTATTTCATATTTACTGGAGATAAATAATTAAAATGTCTTCTTTGGAAAGAGTTGTTTCACAATCTGTGCGTAGTTTTGAATTCTAAATTTTTCTCTATTCCTAAGTTTGCAAATACCTATCATTTGAGTGGTAGTTATTCCAATTGCAATGTACAGTTTTCAATTTACACAAATATGCATGGCTATTATAAAAGATTGTTATAGATAGGTATCTTGATCGTGATGTTTTATGCGAACTATGCTTATCTTTGAAATGTTTCCAACACCACATAAAATTGCACTAAGAATGTAGAGAAACTGACGATTCAATATAACAAAATGTAATACTATATGTACACTGACTTAGATGTTGACTAATACATGTAATAGCCACCGAAAGTAAAATCATTAGTGGTCTCCTAGACTTTACTGAATTTTGAGATAGGTAAAACAAATAAAATATCCTGGTTATTTTCAAAGCTTATGAATGTGTTTAAGTGTACTTTGCACTTTCAACGTAACTTTAAGTTTTACACAAGATGGCGTCCAGTAACTGTACTTGTGGTTTTTAAATTGGGATTTTATATTAGAGTTGAATTTTTTTTTAAATTAGGCAAGACCAGCATAGTTGGTAAGGTATTTGGTATAGAATAGCATATAACATATATGACATAAAAATACTGTACCCAAGTACCTGTAGAAAATATTCAGCAAATCGAATGACAGTCGTACAGAAATTGCAGAGAAAAATATATGGGAAAAAGTAAAATCACAAAAATACCGAGCTCCGAGAATATTCAAAACGGAAAGTCCCTAATCAAATGACAAAATCAAAAGCTCAAAAACATCAAACTAATGGATAACAACTGTCATATTCCCGACTTGGGAACGACTGTAAAATATATTAGCCTACATTTCAACAGATTATGCTATCTATATTTTCAACCAGCAAAACATGTTTGCCTTAATAATAAATAATGGTCTTATTTGACGTTGAAGTATTATAATCGGAATTCCATATTTTTTATACATAAACCATGTTATGGTATCTACCTCTTTGGTACATCCGATGGTCACAAGTCTTTGCCTAATTATCTCTATATGCAACTACAATAAAACGGCTATATTTTCTACATTACTTAATTTGATCTCGCTGTTCTTATTCTGCCAAATACTCTTCCAACATATGGGGACATTTACAAAGTCATACATTAAAATCATATGTAGTATACAATTTTGAAGGAGTGGACATTAACAAATTCCAGGGAATTCCACAAGATATCAATTTACAGAAACCACCTGACGCACATGCAATCATTTATCCAACATGTCCGAGTAGATGGCAGGATTTTGGATTTACAAGACTTTCCTGTGGTCCACATATGCTTTTAAAAGTACTCGAGCATTATTTAAACGCTGGCGTTAAACTTAACACTACATCTTGGGGACCATGTCTCTTTTTAGGGTAAGTTTTTTTCTGGAATACGCTTTTTTTAGTACGTAGTTCTGTCGAGTTTTTCAAATTAACATATAATAAAAGTAAGTTCGTTTTGGTATTTAGATGTTTGGCTTAAATTTTATTCATTTAATCAAGGTTATAAGCCTGGTACCTTTGATAACTAATTATAGAATTGGGAATGTACTACGGAGAGAGGAGAAAATTATACACGGACGATTTGAATCCGGAATTGAATATACTAACAGTTTTTGTATTTAAGTCCCGATCGCACTGGAGTATACAATGCGACTTGTTGTTATCAAATAGTTTGTTTCTATGTATGTTGGCGTTTGTTTTTGTTGCACCTCAGTGTTAATGTTGTTCCATTGTTTTCCTCTAAGAGTTGTTATGTTTCCGTCGATTTTAGTTTGTTACTCGGATTTGTGTTCTCTCAATCGATTTATGACTTTTGAAAAGCGGTGTACTATTATTGCCTTCATTTAGCCTAACCCTCCGCTTAAATGGCAATATTAAAAGATATCGCTGAAATTGACAACACTACGTGACAGTACAAACAAACGCAATAACCGTGAATAAATTAATAAAATGTAAGAAAAACATGTAAATACCAATACGAAAAAATCACGCCCATCTTTGAAGAGAGAAAGAAGCCTTATTTGGTATATACAAATAAATCAGAGGTAACAATCAAAACATAGTTTGCCTATATGCAAAGAAATATACTTGAGACATAAAACATATTTGCACCTAGAACAAGTTGCAGAACAAAGAATTAAATAAGTTAGAAGCGTAATTTGGTTTATTTCTTACACGGATTTCCACTTATTGTAAGCTTATACAATAAGTGTCAAATCAAGGTCAGAAAACGAAGCGAAAACACAGGATCTGTATTATAATCATATTAGTAATTTCCGTCTCTTTATTTCAATTCTAAAAATAAAACAACTCGCTATAGATGAGTCCGCAACGCTTTTCTGAATTTATCTTCATTAGGAACGCTCAATGCCGAATATTTGAAAGCAAAATCTGTAAAAGAACCATCTGAGATCATCTTTGTCTGAGGGAGTAGAGCCGTAGTTTCTAAATAATTTCAAAATTATATCTTTCTTTTATATATTTCAGGAGAGGCAAGGTTTATGAAGCAAATCAGCCAACTACCTTAGAAATATGCGAACCGTGGTTTATTTGTACTACAGCAATAATGTTACTACATCATGGAGTTGATCCGAACTTGTACAAATTTAGAGATGTTTTATGTCAACAAGGGCTACACTGCCCTTCCGATCGACCAGTGAACTACTGTATTGAAAAAAAGACATTTTTAGCAACATTTTTAGCTGCTGGATATAATCTTACCGTATCTGATATGAATCGCTATGAAAATGATCACTATAAAAGTGAAACTGACTATCAAATAGTGAACGACTTTGGAAGAACGCAAAGGTTAAAGCACCTTGCTCGAACACAAATTCGGAAACATATCAGATCCGTAAATGAAGATACATCTGTATTTCCGATTATCGACAAGTTAACACTTCCAACGATTCTTAAAGATTTTTTAAAATTATATGACGTCAGTCCTGTCGATTTGTCGTCCATTGTTTGCTATGAACACAGACGATGATTACTGTATAATAAATGTATATAAAAGTATCATTTCCTGAAATCTCTGCAGAACCTTATCTTTAATCAATGTTATTTTAACTTGTCATAAAAGAATATATATGATCTAAAGAACGTTCACAAAACACGACGAATAATTTTCTGAAACGCGGAATCACGATAATTAAAGATTGAACGAAAATTACCTTTTTGTATATATTAACAAATTGTGAACATGTTTTAAGCGTGTTAACCTCATCTACCTTACATTGTACAATCAATCTTTCATCATTTAAATATCAAATTTGCATCCAAACTATAAAGAGTGCATGTTTCAGATTTTTTACAGTAAAACGAATACTAGTTCATATTAACCTGTAAGATCATTGTGGGCTCATATGGAAGGATCCTATCCCTTTTTATCCAATTGTTTTATTTTTATTTGTACATGTTTACAAAATTAAAGTATAAAATCTTTAAATTATTTATTTACACCAAATCTGGGTTGTACTATATTTTAAACGCAGATAATTTACAAAGTTTGTCATGGGCTACACATTTATTTTCCTTTTGCAATTCTTTATTTTTCGTTGAACCTGGCATTTTTAATGTAATGTTGATTGCTATAGTATGATTTCCTCGACTGTATATTTTACCATATTTTACCATATTACACAAAGGGAAAAACGTTTCACCAAAGGGTGAGATATGTGAAAAAGGAACTGCTTACTCCTCCACACAAGAATAAACCACAGGTATTAAACTGGGTTTTATTGTTCTATCTTTACTTTGTCTGTATTGTGTTGTGAACCATCGTTTCCGCAATATCATTTATTTAGTCTTTATTGAAGATATTGACTAGATATTTGTTAAATAGTTTACAACATGACTTGTAATATATCAAGTTAGCATTTTGTTCCAGTACAATGAATTTGTAACCGGTAGGGGCTATGTTTTGCAAGGCAATACTCACATAATGCTTGTTTTAAAAGATGTCTTTTACAATATCAAATACTAAAAATAAGACCGACAGTATTTAACCGATGTTCAAATCTCATTCATTGAACTAAGACGAGATAAATCAAGGTAACAAACAAACGTACAAACTCCAAAAGGACGGCGACAGGATGCGATGGTAGGGATAATCAAGGTAACAAACAAACGCACAAACTCCAAAAGGAACGCGACATGATGCGATGGTAGGAATAAAGTCTCATCCTATGCATGCATCGATTTTGCTACATTCTGTCAAAACTTCACAAATAGATATAGGAAAAAATCGGTAAAATTACAGTTTTGGTGACAATTTTGATATCTAAAGATCTAAGACCAGTGTGTTGTAAATATTTATATAAACATGTTGTATTACACTATGTTTTCATTTTATATCTATTACATTCACAAAGGAGCAACTGTTTATAAAATTGAAAATGGAAATGGGAAATGTGTCAAAGAGACAACAACCCATCCATAGAAAAAACAACAGCATAAAAGGCAAGTTATCTATCTCCTGAACGCTTGTGTAAATGGAATAACATGTGTTCAAATTGTTGAAATACCTGTTGTTTCATTTCTTGTCATCATGCAATGATGTCTGATTTTCAAACCTTGCAACGCCACATATAGGTTAACAGAATTACTTGAATATAAAACTAACGACATGTGGTATGATTGCTAATGAATCAATCAGGTAGCCACCAAATTTCAAATGCAGTGGATGTAAACAATATAATTATAGGCAACCGTATGACCGTCATTTATGAGAAAAACCAATATCATATAGTCGGATATAAAAGGCCCCGACATGAAAATTAAACAATTCAATTGAGAAAACTAATGGCCTAATTTATTACAAAACAAATTATGAAAAATGAATATGACATAAACCAATGACATCCACTAAACTACACGCTCCTGACTTGGAGCAGACACATAAAGCATGTGTCGGGTTTAAACATGTTTGAGAGCACTCAACTCTCCCCTAACCTAGGACAGTGGCGTCATTGTTCAACAGAGGAACAAACTATAAAAATCAGGTGAAAAGGGCTTAACTCATCAGATCGATACAAAACAGAAAACATTTAACAAAATCATCGACGAGACGTAGCAGGGTATTTAACAGCCCAAACAACACAAGAAAGAAGTACAGATCTGCGAGAACTCTAAGTTATAATTGACAGCTAGTTCAAAGCCAAAAACAACTATTAAAAAATCATGTGTCTAAAATGTCAATCAGTATACATCCAATATCTAATGTATTTAGTGTAAAGACGTGCAATGCCAAATTATAGGTATGGACAGATTGTAGTACCATGAAAGTGTATATGTGCATAACAATAATGTTTCATCCCCGAGGGTATCCCCAGCCCAGTCATTAATATCAATTATATGGTCATTTTTATAAATTTCCTGTTTACAAAAGAATGATTTTTTCGAAATACTAAGAATTTTCTTATTCCAGGCAAATATTACCTTAGCCGTATTTGGCACAATTTTTTGGAATTTTGGGTCCTCAATGCTCTATAATAAAGGCAACAGCAATATACTGCTGTTCGAAATTCATAAATCTATTGAGAAAAAAACAAATCCGGGTTACAAACTAAAAATAAGGGAAACACATCAAATATAAGAGGTGAACTACGACACAACAGAAACACAATATTAAAATGTAACACACACAGAAACGAACTATAATATGAGCCAGTCCATGCGAAAAGGTACAAAAAGTCCTTTTGGTAAATTTCACAGGACACGTTATCGAAGTATGTTATAGTATTTTTGAAAAACGATTTTATCCGAAAAAAAATTACATTAATGTAAACATTCATAAGATTGTCAATTCTATCCCGAATTTGTCAACTAAAACAGAAAAAGACGTAGAAATATCTGAATTTTTGGTATTTGAGCAAGTGTAAAATCATTTGTTACCCGGACTTATGCTATACCGACCAGAAACTATAAAAGTTTATGACACTACAGAGACAAAAGTCAAGAATTTCCGTCAGTTCTACAGGTTTATAGAAAGTAAGACAACATTAAAACATGAGGGAAAATACAAAAACTATGACATCTTGTGTTTTAGAAATTGAAATTGAAGTTAAGTTAAGTTATTTAATATTATATGAATCAACCTTAGTTGCACGGGATTCGAACCGTTGCCCGGTTTAATTGCATTGATATCCGCATCGTAAGCGAGAGCCTTATCCCCACTGCTCCCGGGGTTAACATTATCAATTGGCAAATCAAGCCATGTAAACTGTACTTTGAAAATGATTGAAATATATGAAATAATTCACTAAAAATCTTGATAAAACTAAAGGGGGGATCTCAACACTCGCAGGTGCGTGTAGCTCACAGCTTGATGATATGAGGGAAAGTAAATGTGTTTTATAAATCACAAATCTACTACCAATAATTATGCACACTTTTTAGAATTTCGTAAATTTTTCGTTTTTGTACCTTTTCGCATGGACTGGCTCATATAACATTTTTCTGACTTGGTACAGGACGTTTGAAGAAAAAAATGGTGGGTTGAACCTGTGGCTAGCCAAACCTAGCACTTTTATGGCAATTTTAAACGTAACACTAAAATGACACCTTTAGATGACAGGAATACAGTAAAAATGCAAGAACATTCAGGACAGTGAATTCCGCAAATAAACAAAACAATACATTACGTTTCGACAACGAAACAACATAAACAACAGAAACACTGAAGTGAAAAAAAAACAACAAAAAAAAAACCCACACAAACGACAATGCAACACACACAGAAACAAACTATACGAAAACAATTGCCATTGTCCTGACTTGGTACAGGACATTTTGTAGAACAAATGGTGGGTTGAACCTGGTTTTGTGACTAGCCAAACCTCCCGCTTTCATGGCAATGTTAAATATAACATTAAAATGACAACATTACATGACAAGACTACAAATAAATGGGAGAACATATAGGACAGAGAAACACACAAATAGTAGCTATCAAAAGGTACCATGTTTATAATTTAATACGTCAGACGCGCGCTATGTCTACACAAGACTAAACAGTGACGCTCAGATCAAAACAGTTCGAAAGCCAAAACAGGTACAAAGTTGAAGAGCATTGAGGACCAAAAGTTCCAAAACATTGTGGCTAATAATAAGGTTTTTGCCTGGGATAAGAACATCCTTTTTAATTAGAATAATTCATACTTTTGCGAACAGTAAATTTATAAAAATTACTACATAATAGATATACATGATAACACCGAAGTGTGGTGACTAACCAACTACAGAATAAATACGAATACATAAAACAACCTAAACCAGCACACAAAAAGTCACAGCCGAGTTAGCCGAACAGATCGACGCACACAAAGTGACTTTGTACTTGTTTGGCTTTATAACTATTTTGATCTGAGCGTCACTGATGAGTCTTATGTAGACGAAATGTGCGTCTGGCGTATTAAATTATAAGCCTGGTACCTTTCATAACTATTTAGTATGGGTTTAATTTACTGATAACAAAATCATTGTTTAAACCAATAAAATCATTATTCAAAGATCTATTTACAGTGTTGAATTGGTAACCTTTTATACTCAGTTAACTTTAAGGATTGATAAGTTTACCAGGGGTCGTATCTAAATTTTCGGGCTCTGTAAACAACATCACCATAACATTTCGGATGTGCAATTCGTTTAAACTAAGTTTTCTACCGGTATTGTCAAACTTTCCAACCAAATATGTGTATCTTTGGACAAATTTAGTAAAGGTTCTAAGTAATTTGTGGTACAAAATCCCTGCCTTAATTATTTACAAGTAATACATAGATTACGTTAATTAAAATCATGTTTTTCACTAAAAAGCGAACATTCTGTGTAAAGTTAAAGTTAGCATTTAGTTTTACATTTTTGGTAACTTTTCAATACTGCACCAAAATATATAAACACCTCGAAGGGAGATATATATATTTATTATTTCCCACAAAAGCTGTTATTGTTTTACTGCAAAATATATAATCAGAACAATATGGACTTTTCTGTGTATCCATTGTTTTGTCTTGTTCTCCTCAAATTTACATGAAAGATTTATCAAAGCCACGGATGAGCTCCGTATTCAGAGACAATCTGAAATGGTAACCATGTTATTGGAGAAACGATTCATACATATAGCCAATATTTTGAACAATATAGGTAGTAATTGAATTATTTTTATGTCAAACATCCTCTTCATATTCATATGAAAGTTTCCATTCATTTAATTTTGTAAGACATTTTTTTATTAAGAGGATTTGTAAAATATTTGTAAGACTTAGAGGTCATAAACCATACTATTAGTCCTTGGTAAATTTCGCAACCGATAAAATTGAGTCGTTATCAGATACCTGTCACAATTTGTCATTACCTTAAACAGTTTAAGATAGTTGTATCATACTTATGTTTCTATAACAAGTGACGGTTTTTTTTTTGGCTTTTAGCATTCCGCTTCTGGTCTCTATGGCAGTTCGTATGGTTTAATTTGTCCTTTTAGCTTTTGAATACTATTTATTGCATATCTAGATTTTTTTCAGTCCTCTTATGTGCTATTGATTGTCAACATTGATTCTCCACTATGTTAAATCTAAAGCATTACTGTAAAGTATCATTTCAGATTACCAAAACTGTATTTTGCAAAATAGGTGGAATATTATTCTTTTTTCGATTTTAAACATAACTTATTAATTACCACCTATTATTATATACCTTTTTGAGCTTTTGATTTTGTCATTTGAGTTCAGTATTTTTGAATTTTACTTTTTAAATAAACGTCGTGCAGGGAAGACATTAAGGGGACCCTGCATTATTACAGTCTCATTTGTCTGGGAAAATGCAAACGAGGAAATAAAAACTATAATTGAAAATGATTTTCATCTATCTATATATTTTTTACGCTATGTTTAATCATTTGAACAACATATTTTTTTCATCTGTATATTTTTCTCATAAGATATTTCTGTTTATTAAGCAGTTTCAATTTTAAAGCACTCTTTCGTTCTTTTTTATGCTGATTTTTTTTTCATTACGGATGAATGATCTTTTACAACGTGCTGTTCGTTAAAATTTATTTAAAAATACGTGTTATTTATTATGTGATAATAGTGTGAGCTCACTCACTTACATTTTTTTTTAAATTTAAACCAGAAGCGTAGCTTTTTCTTTAAAACAGGAACTTTTGACATACAATGTGTCCTGTTGTGAGCTTTCTTATGAGGCAATATTTTAGCAGCACATGTATGTTGAGTATATATCTCCCAGTTGATACAATATTCAAGAGCTTATGTTTCCCAGATACCATATATTCAAACTCATAAATCGAAAATAAACTGACAACGCCATGACAAAAAAAAGATAAAGAAAAAGAGACGAACAATAGTACACAAACACAACATAGAAAAATAAAGACTATGCAACACGAACCCCACCAAAAAAATAGGGATAATCACAGGTGCTCCGGGAGGGTAAGCAGATCATGCTCAACATGTGGCACCCTAAAAAAAGATTGCTGTTAAGAAGGATGCCTCTGAATCAGCGGTATTACGATAAAATTGGAGTCTATTTCCGTAGTTTGACGAAAGGCATAAACGACCATGTGTGTATTCAATTTGATGAAGAAACTTGCATACCCTCTTAGGTTTACAACTTATTGCCAGTTATTGACGTGGAAAATTGGATCGAGAAACTCGGTGAGTACTACTACCCTTGTGTACTAATTGATTAAACACACAGGCTTAAAGGGTGTTCGTTTTTTTATAAAATTTAGGTTCCTATCTAGTATTTTGTGGATTGTTTTTTTTTCTGTAATTAATGGTGTTCTTTCTTTTTCGTCTTATGTTTTTTTTAAACCTAACCTTGATATCTTCTCTATTTTCTTTTGTCATAAAGTAAAGTGTCGAGCATGAGAATAAAGTGTACATTCACAACATTCATTGACAGTCAAAACATGTGACAATCACAATACATAAAATAGACAAATATCTTAAATTAACAATTCTCGTTTGAAAGGAAAAGTCATGTTTTCAGGCGAATACTGAACATCCGCTCGAAAATGTTCTAATTAAGAAATATAGAATTATTTGTTTATGTTATTTTCAGAAATCTAATCTACGTAATGAAGATGAACATCCGATTTTGTCATCTGATAGACCTGAGTAATTTGGATAAGGCAAACATGTACACTCATGCCACGATCAACACATAGTAAAGACATATTAGGATACCGTTGTTCAAAAGGTGAACCTCTTCATGGGGGTTTTTGATGATGTGATTACTTTTTATAGTGATTATTTGATAATCAGACCAAATATTTCATGATTGTTTGATTATTATATAATCTATGACTGTATTATTTATTATTTGATAATCTTGTTTTAAAAAATAGTTAATTACTTGGACACCCCCATGATAGGCCTCAATAGTTATAAATCGATTGAAAAAAATAAACATATCTGAGTTACAAAATAAAACCGAAGGAAACACATCAACTATAACATGAATAACAAAAAACAACGGACCAACAGAAACACTGAAGTGCAACAAAAACAAACGTCATTATACATATAAACGAACTTTTTGATGACAACTGCCATATTCCTGACTTGGTACAGGATATTTTAAGCCAAAATGGTGGGTTGAAACTGGTTTTTATCCAATAAAAGAAGATAGATTATTGAGACGATTTTATGGTTGATATATGACCTGTTTGAAAATACACATGGGGGTGAGCAGTCGGAGCCAATACCACCCCACCCTTTTCCCTTTTGGGGAAAAAAGTATTGTTAATCAAAAGAAAATGAAACGGGACTCTGAAAAACATTTAAACAAGAAGACTGTAGAAGGGTTTTTTTCTGTATTTTTAGTCAGAAGTCACCTTTCCAACTTTTCAACTACTACTGTGCAAGTTTATATCATTCTATAACTAATGTATTATAGTAATTTGAAGGTTATTAGGACTTTGACAGGATTAGTTCAGAAATCATATATAGTAAGCTACATATAGATTTTTTTTAACGTAACGTGTCACTTTGAGGCCCTAGAATATTCGTGTATCAAAAATGAAAACATTTAGAGCCATCTTTTTGATAGTATTGGACAATCATAATTTACGATAGAAAATTATTTATATCGGGGGTTTCCCTGATATATCACTACATTTTACAACATGATTATCATTTCAAGAATTCTTTTGAATATCTACTGTTTTATAATTTTTTGCTAAGAAATTTTAAATATTGTTCCAGCTGGTTGAATATTAAGTGTCATTTATCGAATAACGAAGAACGAACCAACCCACCGCATATATCGAATGCATGTATTTCCGCCTTTAGTAACTGATCACACGGACATAACTGATAATCTATTAATAGAAATGATATTTCCATATATATATACATATACATCGTACTGTTATCATTCAAGCAGTTATTTATCCTTTGACGAATAGGTATGTATTTATTATTCTACAGTATAGGATTCTAATAGGTATGTATTTATTATTCTACAGTATAGGATTCTAAGTCATTTTATAGTTAAAATCAAAAGTTTCTGTCTCCTAGATGAAATATATTTTTCTCAGGTATGTTAATAATTGAAAAGATTGTACCTTTTACTACAAACCAGTAAAAATCTGAAATGGCCTATATCTGTAGTCGACTGTACGGATTTTTACTCGACCAGTCTGAATTGGTCTGAAATTTATTTGATATTACTCGACTGTAGTCTGAACCATACTTAACAGTCTGATCATAATATACTTGACCAGTGATTAACCATTTTATACGTGTCTGAACCATATTCGACATAGTCTAGACCATGCTCGACCTAGTCTGAACCATACTCGACCTAGTCTGTACCATACTCGATGAAGTCTTAACCACCCTAGACCTATTTGGCTTTTTGTATATATCTATTGTAAGATACACCTGTGACTTAATTTTTTTGTTCAAACTCTCCATTATTTTTCAGAAATGGAGTTATTTTTTATTGTTACTCTTCATTTATCCGGACGTTTTGTCCTTTTAATATTTCCATGGACACTTCTTAAAAAGTGTTCACCCATAGGCATAATTCAAAAGGATGTAACGCGAAATTGAACATTGTTGAATGAAGATAAAACTAAAACGACTTATTTCTTATTCGTGCCCTCAAACGTAAATAAAGTATTTATGAACAAAAACTCAAACACATATCTATAGGAAACAGTTCGCCAGACGAGTGCAGCAAAGTTTTATTATCAAATAATTCAACTGTCCTCAAATCACTTTGCCAGCACACTAAGACCGCTGCAGCATACATGTCTTACAAACATATCTACAATGAGAAATAATGAAATAGAATCTTTCATATCACAAAACCATAATTTCATAATGTTATTTTTAACATCTGCAGAAAAAGCATAATGCATGTACAATATTATAAGCTTATACAAAAGATGTACACAAGGGGAGGGGGTGGGGGGAAACTTCACTACACTAAGACTGAGCTTCGAATGGTCAAGCTATGAAAATGTATTTACCAGTCCGTGCTATCATACAAAGAACTTTAAACTCTTAACTTTGTTAAGGTGACTTATTGTTATGCTAAAATAATTTAAATACTATTGTAAACATAAACACATGTTCCCAATATAACAACAAACCCATGTGCTATCGATAGTTAATAAATACATTAATACTTGATTTTTTTTTAAATTGGGATCGTAGTAATGCAATGAACATTAAATATCCCATTACTTGTATTAACAAACAGCTTTTATTTGCGAGACGTAATTCCATTGTGTAAAATAAAGTGTTGTAATCACTAAAATTCAACAATATAATCCACAATTTGTTTTCCGATGCAAATCTTGGCTGAATTTCTGTCACAGATAGTATCCAAGTGGGTAAAAACGAATATTTCCTATTGAGTCTCATTCCTCTGTGCAGCTACAAAATATCAAATGTTTTAACTGTGTGTGAGTCAGTGAATCATATTGTAATATTGAACACATTTACTGTATTCATTAATGAAAGAAAGAGAAAATATAGTTCACATAAAGATTAGATTTAAATTTTACTGTTTAACAAATGTTTAAGATATCATTTCCTTAGAATATTTTAATTTTCCACAGCAAAAATCGTATATATATATATATGTATATATATACGAGTCTAAATTGAAAACTACGATCAAACCTATGTTTGCGTTGGATAAAAACCGCAATTTTTTATACGTGTACATGTAAAACAAATTTCGTTGTAGAAGGGTCTAAATACAGCAAAAACAACATTTTCCAAGAGACCAAAAAAGTGAAGAAGTATATTTAAACAAAACGCATGTGACTAACAGGTCGAACAACTGATGTTTTTTTAACCCTGCTGACTGCCATTGGCAGTATATATATATTGTATATATACAACTCGTCTATACATCAACCCAACAATGTTAGATCTGTAAATTTGCTTTCACAATTTTTTTGTTTTTCCCTCGCCGGGATTCGAACCCATGCTACTGAGATATCGTGACACCAAATCGCCTGCACTTTAGCCGTCCCGCTAGACCACACGACCATCTGGGCTTCACTCTATATATATATATATAACACCCGGCCACCGAAAGCTTCATTTTTATGAAGCCCAGGTGGTCGTGTGGTCTAGTGCATCGGTTACAGTGTTACGATTTGGTGTCACGATATCTGAGTAGCATGAGTTCGCGTAATATAATCGAATTCATTCACTGTTGTTATATGTCCAGTGGAAAATATAACAGATATATCGGCAGTGCAAATAAACGGCGTTAATCTTGAAATAAATGTTTAAATGAAATCAAAAGGTAGACCGTTGCCCACTTAAGTTAAATACATAAAAAACGGAATCCAGAATGTTTTTAATCATGCAGATTTTTGTTTCAAAAACCTTTTGCCTTCCTTTCTGATATTAGGAAAGGATGAAACATTCTTTCAGTTTGCTTATATCAGTGTATTGCTATTTAGAAATGTTTTGTTCGTTGTAATTAGCAAAGGAAACGACAAAATGTTCTGTTCTGCATGAAATACTACTTTCTTGTTTCATTATATTTCATCGAATAAAATGTTTTATAAATATAGAACCACATTTGGTTTTGTAAATCCAAGAATTTATATTACCATGATAATAGAAGTTCCATATTAATCCTTGATAACTTTTGAATGAAGGAAATATGTTCCAAAGTTGCAGTCAAAATTTGTGTTGATAAATTTAGAAAAGTTTTGTCAAAATTAAAGACATGGCATACAAGAAGCACTTTGATAATGTTTAATTACCTCAGTTTATGTGTATTTTACAGGTAAAAAGAAATCCATATTTTTCTTAAACTCGTGTATTACTTTTCTAGTCAATTCAAAATGTCTTGTGATTTAAGATTTACAGGATGTTGTAATTTCAAATTGATGTTATTTAAAATTCATTGCTTTCTGACCAGGTGTGATTTATTTTAATGAATTTGCAGACGGCATTACTTTATAGTTTACCACCAATCGGAAGAACAATATAACTAATTTCTTTTATATTGTTTTATCTCTTTTTGATTTATATTATATTTATGTATATCTCAAACTGTAATAAGAATAGATATATATTTCTGATATGAGGTCAAACAATTTCAGTAATTGTGTAAGTTGCTGTTACCTCATTAAAAAGATAGTTATATACCTATTGTATGTAAACATGAAACCTATATAGATTTTATTAAGGAATTTAGGAAAATTAAGTTTTGTTTTAAAAAAAACATAGGCCAAAGAAGAAGCACCTTAATAAGGTTTCATTACCCTAATTATAGGCGTGGTTTTCAGGTAAAAGAAAATCTTGTTTTTCTAACAGAACTCTAACATTTTGAAATTAGATAATTTAACTATCTCGATTGGATAAATCTGAAAATCATGTAAGGATGTAAAAATTGGTTTATTTATATCATTATTCTCTTGTGACAGTTGTCATGTCAGTTTAAAAAAAGTTATTCTAACAGTTAGAATAAAAAAATAGAGGTAATTAGGTCAAAATATCGTTCAGACCTTTGGTTGAGTATGGTTCAGACCGAAAAAAATATAGGTCGAGAACTGGTCTAGTATTGGTCGAGTACAGGTCAAGAATGGGTTAAGACTGTTACAGACTGGTTGGGTACTAGTTCAGACTTTTGGCAAATATAAGGGTCTAGTACAAATCAGTACAGTTGAGTATGGTTACGTAAAATGCAGACCGATTCAGACTGGTCTAAATCAGTACAGTCGCGTACAGATATACGCCATTTCAGACTTTTACCGGTTTGTAGTCTTTGTTACAAAGAATATGAACAAATCTAGACTGGATTGATCAATTTTTGTGATGATTTTTTTCAATGGTTTCATGAACAATTACTCCATGTTGTTTTTAACGTAAAAAAAATGTAACAAACAACCTATTAAAAATCACTCCTCTTACCTTGTTTCATTCGTTTGAAGTCCATTTTTTTCAATAGCCAATTTTTCTGGTGAATTAACTACTAGTACTAATATATTAATACGATAAATATCAGTATATATTATTGTACTTCTGGATCCTTTTCAGTGGCACAGGATAAAAATAAGGGCTTTAAAAGAATATTTTAAGTTGTCAATGTTTTTCCATCCTTCAGTTAAAAGAAACATTCACGTATTTGATCACAAAATCAAACCTATCATTTTATACAATTGCGAAAAATAATTTGCTTTAATAAATCAATTGCCTGCTCAATTCAGAATGGGATTATCTTTTTTGAAAACTATCAGAGTCTAAACTTTAACTAACCTGTTGAAAATGTTCTAACTAAAGAGTGTAAAATAATAAAAGAAACAAAAATACTGAATTTCGTGGAAAATTCTAAACGGAATATATGCAAATGGCAAAATCAAAATCTTAAACATATCTGGATCCTTTACAGTGGCACAGTATAAAAAATCATGTATTCTTGATGTTCTAAAGGAAGTACTTACTGTTCTATTTAAGTTTTACGGAGTTTGGAAGACTAATAATATATTATTAAAAAAAATAATTTAATACTATTACAGGGGTGAACAATCTAGTATTAATTTCCTAAAGTCATATCTTATCATATAACGTGAACATAATTTTAAATTGTTCTGACCACCTCAAGCCAATAAGAAGATCAGCGTGCTCGAAAACTTAGTCGAAGAAAAAAACATATATTTGGGAAAATTGTATTATGCTTAGGACTGAATGGAACACGTCTAAATGGTAACTAAGAAGTGCTTTATATTTTGTCTTTACATAATTACTATTTGTAGTATTATTGATATTATTTTATAAATGTGCAGTTAAGATTAACATATTTCTTTTTAAATGTCAGTGTAACAAGTTCCAATACAAATGTCTCGATAAAAAATGAAACTGAAACATTATGTATGAGCATGTATATTTTTACATATAGTTTCTTTTAAGAACATACGATTGTGGTTTAGAAATACCTGTTTATAAGTATGGTTTCCGGCGTAATAAACTGTTAATTTTTTCAACTTTATCTTAAGAAAAATCACTGTTCTATTGACCCGCGTCATCGGTGTTACCATGGACATGTGTCCTATCTGTCAGAACATTGGGAATTCCTAATTAATGTGTCCTTTATTTGCTGTTTGTGGACACTGAATAATTAGCTGTTGTTCATAATTGTTTTTCCTTTAATGTTTTGTCAGATTGTATATTTTTTCGTTTGAATTAATTCGCAATTTGTTAACACGTGTATTTTATAGCTGACTATACGATGTGGGATTGCTCATATTTAAAGGCCGTAAGGAGTAAAATTGAGAATGGAAATGGGGAATGTGTCAAAGAGACAACAACCCGACCAAATAAAAAACAACAACAGCAGAGGGTCACCAACAGGTCTTCAATGTAGCGAGAAATTCCCGCACCCGGAGGCGTCCTTCAGCTGGCCCCTAAACAAATATATAGACCTATATTTGCTTTTATCCGCTTCATTTGCACTCTGTTGGATAGTTGTTTTATGTAGACGTCTTCAAATTCGTGCATTTTCCTTAACTTTTCCTATGTTGCAATGCTAATTTTATTACGTCAGTCACAGTAAGAGCAAACTGTTCAATGACAACCGGTGTAAAACATTCATAAAAACAACCCGAGATTTTTCTATGCAATCATACCTCATCTTATATCTTGTAATTCATATGGTTCAGCTCGGCACTTATTTTATCGAAGATACGTTTTGCTTTACTTACTTAATTTTAGTATGAAAAATCTGTATTTCGACCACGGGTCATCAGTTATCACCCCTTGGCCCGTTAATAGTTAAATGGAGATGTGTCCCAAATATATGTTTCTATTCTTTACTATAAAATACTTAAACAAAATTATTGCTGGTTTTGTTAAGTATGTTATGTGACTCTTTCAGGAAAAAATACGTTTAATTAAGATGGGACAGCTTTGGTCTAACGAAGTGAGATGTTCTAAAGATGAGGCTGACAAAACAGCTTGGCGAATATGTAAGCATTAAAATTATATTTTCTTTTTCTCATTCAGAGCTGGAAATCTTCATAAAAAGTTTGCTAATATTATAGTAGGTTGCCAGTTAACTAATTTGATCGATTTAGGTTAATGGAAAAACACACGGCTTTGTTTTATATTATTGGAAAGGAGAACTCAAGCCTCATCGAAATACCGATGTCGTCGTTGTCTACAGTGGTCACGATTGTCAAAGCTTAAATTTCAAGGGAATTGCAGATACACGTTTAGACAACGTGCCGCCCCAGATTGTAAGGAAAGATCTTTTAGCTATAAGGAATCAAATTCACCAAGTAATGAAGAACTCTGGATCTAGAACAATATAAAGAGGTCAAATTTGAAGCAGAATAATTGATCTGGAACTTGCCAATGCCTAACAAATTCTGTAAAACAGATATCGAGGAACAGCAACTTAGTAATATTGCATATATGCAATGGCGGATCCAGGGGTGGGGTGGGGGGTTAGTCCGGAAGTCGGAACCCCCCTTTTTTGGCCGATCAATGCATTTGAATGGGGACATATAGCTAGAACCCTCTTTATCCTGGGTTGGGAAACCCCCCTTTTTTAAATGGATGGATCCGCCGCAGATATGAGTTTGAGGTTATGATGAATAGGACCAAAGTAATATTGTATATATGAGTTTTGAGATCATGATGAATAGGACCAAAGTAATATTGTATATATGAGTTTTGAGGTCATGATGAATAGAACTCAAGTAATATTGTATATATGAGTTTTGAAGTCATGATGAATAGGACCAAAGTATATTGTATATATGTGTTTTGAGGTCATGATGAATAGGACTAAAGTAATGTTGTATATATGTGTTTTGAGGACATGATGAATAGAACTAAAGGAATATTGTATATATGAGTTTTGAGGTCATGATGAATAGGACTAAAGTAATATTGTATATATGAGTTTTGAGATTATGATGAATAGGACCAAAGTAATATTGTATATATGAGTTTTGAGGTCATCATGAATAGAACTCAAGTAATATTGTATATATGAGTTTTGAGGTCATGATGAATAGGACCAAAGTAATATTGTATATATGAGTTTTGAGGTCATGATGAATAGGACTAAAGTAATATTGTATATATGAGTTTTGAGGTCATGATGAATAGAACTCAAGTAATATTGTATATATGAGTTTTGAGATCATGATGAATAGGACTAAAGTAATGTTGTATATATAAGTTTTGAGGTCATGATGAATTGGACTAAAGGAATATTGTATATATGAGTTTTGAGGTCATGATGAATAGGACTAAAATAATATTGTATATATGAGTGTTGAGGTCATGATGAATAGGACTAAAGTAATGTTGTATATATGAGTTTTGAGGTCATGATGAATAGGACTAAAGGAATTTTTTATATATGGGTTTTGAGGTCCTAATGATTAGGACTTAAGGAATATTGTATATATGACTTTTGAGGTCATGATAAATAGGACTAAATTAATATTGTATATATGAGTTTTGAGTTCATGATGAATTGGACCAAAATAATATTGTATATATGAGTGTTGAGGTCATGATGAATAGGACCAAAGTAATATTGTATATATGAGTTTTGAGGACATGATGAACAGAACTCAAATAATATTGTATATATGAGTGTTGAGGTCATGATGAATTGGACTAAAGGAATATTGTATATATGAGTTTTGAGGTCATGATGAATTGGACTAAAGGAATATTGTATATATGAGTTTTGAGGTCATGATGAATAGGACTAAAATAATATTGTATATATGAGTGTTGAGGTCATGCTGAATAGGACCAAAGTAATATTGTATATATGAGTTTTGAGGTCATGATGAATAGGACTAAAATAATATTGTATATATGAGTGTTGAGGTCATGATGAATAGGACTAAAGGAATTTTTTTATATGGGTTTTGGGGTCCTAATGATTAGGACTAAAGGAATATTGTATATATGACTTTTGAGGTCATGATGAATAGGACTAAAGTAATATTGTATATATGAGTTTTGAGGTCATGATGAATTGGACCAAAATAATATTGTATATATGAGTGTTGAGGTCATGATGAATAGGACTAAAAGATTTTTTTTATATGGGTTTTGAGGTCCTAATGATTAGGACTAAAGGAATTTTTTATATATGGGTTTTGAGGTCCTAATGATTAAGACTAAAGGAATATTGTATATATGACTTTTGAGGTCATGATGAATAGGACTAAAGTAATATTATATATATATGAGTTTTGAGGTCATGATGAATAGAACTAAAGGAATATTGTATATATGAGTTTTGAGGTCATGATGAATAGGACCAAAGTAATATTGTATATATGAGTTTTGAAGACATGATGAATAGAACGCAAGTAATATTGTATATATGAGTTTTGAGGTCATGATGAATTGGACTAAAGGAATATTGTATATATGAGTTTTGAGATCATGATGAATAGGACCAAAGTAATATTGTATATATGAGTTTTGAGGTCATGATAAATAGGACTAAAGTCATATTGTATATATGAGTTTTGAGGTCATGATGAATAGAACTCAAGTAATATTGTATATATGAGTTTTGAGGTCATGATGAATAGGACCAAAGTAATATTGTATATATGTGTTTTGAGGTCATGATAAATAGGACTAAAGTCATATTGTATATATGAGTTTTGAGGTCATGATGAATAGAACTCAAGTAGTATTGTATATATGAGTTTTGAGGTCATGATGAATAGGACCAAAGTAATGTTGTATATATGAGTTTTGAGGTCATGATGAATTGGACTAAAGTAATATTGTATATATGTGTTTTGAGGTCATGATAAATAGGACTAAAGTCATATTGTATATATGAGTTTTGAGGTCATGATGAATAGAACTCAAGTAGTATTGTATATATGAGTTTTGAGGTCATGATGAATAGGACCAAAGTAATTTATTATATATGAGTTTTGAGGTCATGATGAATTGGACTAAAGTAATATTGTATATATGAGTGTTGAGGTCATG
Source organism: Mytilus galloprovincialis (assembly GCF_965363235.1). NCBI lineage: Eukaryota > Metazoa > Mollusca > Bivalvia > Mytilida > Mytilidae > Mytilus > Mytilus galloprovincialis. Next base: position 13,438,228 of record NC_134842.1, read on the forward strand.
ATGAATTGGACTAAAGTAATGTTGTATATATGAGTTTTGAGGTCATGATGATAGGACCAAAGTAATATTGTATATATGAGTTTTGAGGTCATGATGAATAGAACCAAAGTAATGCTGTATATATGAATGTTGAGGTCATGATGAATAGGACTAAAATAATATTGTATATATGAGTGTTGAGGTCATGATGAATAGGACTAAAGGAATTTTTTATATGGGTTTTGAGGTCCTAATGATTAGGACTAAAGCAATATTGTATATATGAGTTTTGAGGTCATGATGAATAGAACCAAAGGAATATTGTATATATGAGTTTTGAGGTCATGATGAATAAGACCAAAGTAATATTGTATATATGAATTTTAAGGTCATGATGAATAGAACTAAAGGAATATTGTTTATATGAGTTTTGAGGTCATGATGAATAGGACTAAAATAATATTGTATATATGAGTTTTGAGGTCATGATGAATAGGACTAAAGTAATGTTGTATATATGAGTTTTGAGGTCATGATGAATAGAACCAAAGTAATATTGTATATATGAGTTTTGAGGTCATGATGAATAGTACCAAAGGAATATTGTATATATGAGTTTTGAGGTCCTGATGAATAGAACTCAAGTAATATTGTATATACGAGTTTTGAGGTCATGATGAATAGGACCAAAGTAATATTGTATATGTGAGTTTTGAGGTCATGATGAATAGGACTAAAGTAATGTTGTATATATGAGTTTTGAGGTCATGATGAATAGAACCAAAGGAATATTGTATATATGAGTTTTGAGGTCATGATGAATACGACCAAAGCAATATTGTATATATGAGTTTTGAGGTCATGATGAATAGGACCAAAGGAATATTGTATATATGAGTTTTGAGGTCATGATGAATAGGACCAAAGTAATATTGTATATATGAGTTTTGAGGTCATGATGAATAGAACTCAAGTAATATTGTATATATGAGTTTTGAGGTCATGATGAATAACACCAAAGTAATATTGTATATATGAGTTTTGAGGTCATAATGAATAGAACTAAAATAATATTGTATATATGAGTGTTGAGGTCATGATGAATAGGACCAAAGTAATATTGTATATATGAGTTTTGAGGTCATGATGAATAGAACTAAAGGAATATTGTATATATGAGTTTTGAGGTCATGATGAATAGGACTAAAATAATATTGTATATATGAGTTTTGAGGTCATGATGAATAGGACTAAAGTAATATTGTATATATGAGTTTTGAGGTCATGATGAATAGGACCAAAATAATATTTTATATATGAGTTTTGAGATCATGATGGTTAGGACTAAAGGAATATTGTATATATGAGTTTTGAGGTCATGATGAATTGTACTAAAGTAATATTGTATATATGAGTTTTGAGGTCATGATGAATAGAACCAAAGGAATATTGTATATATGAGTTTTGAGGTCATGATGAACAGGACCAAAATAATATTGTATATATGACTTTTGAGGTCCTGATGAATAGGACTAAAATAATATTGTATATATGAGTGTTGAGGTCATGATGAATAGGACTAAAGGAATTTTTTATATATGGGTTTTGAGGTCCTAATGATTAGGACTAAAGGAATATTGTATATATGACTTTTGAGGTCATGATGAATAGGACTAAAGTAATATTGTATATATATGAGTTTTGAGGACATGATGAATAGAACGCAAGTAATATTGTATATATGAGTTTTGAGGTCATGATGAATAGAACTCAAGTAATTTTGTATATATGAGTTTTGAGGTCATGATGAATAGAACTAAAATAATGTTGTATATTTGAGTTTTGAGGTCATGATGAATTGGACCAAAATAATATTGTTTATATGAGTTTTGAGGTCATGATGAATAGGGCTAAAATGATATTGTATATATGAGTGTTGAGGTCATGATGAATAGGACTAAAGGAATTTTTTATATATGGGTTTTTAGGTCCTAATGATTAAGACTAAAGGAATATTGTATATATGACTTTTGAGGTCATAATGAATAGGACTAAAGTAATATTATATATATGAGTTCTAAGATCATGTTGAATAAGACCAAAGTAATATTGTATATATGAGTTTTGAGGTCATGATGAATAGAACTCAAGTAATATTGTATATATGAGTTTTGAGGTCATGATGAATAGAACCAAAGTAATGCTGTATATATGAATGTTGAGGTCATGATGAATAGGACTAAAATAATATTGTATATATGAGTGTTGAGGTCATGATGAATAGGACTAAAGGAATTTTTTATATGGGTTTTGAGGTCCTAATGATTAGGACTAAAGCAATATTGTATATATGAGTTTTGAGGTCATGATGAATAGAACCAAAGGAATATTGTATATATGAGTTTTGAGGTCATGATGAATAAGACCAAAGTAATATTGTATATATGAATTTTGAGGTCATGATGAATAGAACTAAAGGAATATTGTTTATATGAGTTTTGAGGTCATGATAAATAGGACTAAAATAATATTGTATATATGAGTTTTGAGGTCATGATGAATAGGACTAAAGTAATGTTGTATATATGAGTTTTGAGGTCATGATGAATAGAACCAAAGTAATATTGTATATATGAGTTTTGAGGTCATGATGAATAGTACCAAAGGAATATTGTATATATGAGTTTTGAGGTCATGATGAATAGAACTCAAGTAATATTGTATATACGAGTTTTGAGGTCATGATGAATAGGACCAAAGTAATATTGTATATGTGAGTTTTGAGGTCATGATGAATAGGACTAAAGTAATGTTGTATATATGAGTTTTGAGGTCATGATGAATAGAACCAAAGGAATATTGTATATATGAGTTTTGAGGTCATGATGAATACGACCAAAGCAATATTGTATATATGAGTTTTGAGGTCATGATGAATAGGACCAAAGGAATATTGTATATATGAGTTTTGAGGTCATGATGAATAGGACCAAAGTAATATTGTATATATGAGTTTTGAGGTCATGATGAATAGAACTCAAGTAATATTGTATATATGAGTTTTGAGGTCAAGATGAATAACACCAAAGTAATATTGTATATATGAGTTTTGAGGTCATAATGAATAGAACTAAAATAATATTGTATATATGAGTGTTGAGGTCATGATGAATAGGACCAAAGTAATATTGTATATATGAGTTTTGAGGTCATGATGAATAGAACTAAAGGAATATTGTATATATGAGTTTTGAGGTCATGATGAATAGGACTAAAATAATATTGTATATATGAGTTTTGAGGTCATGATGAATAGGACTAAAGTAATATTGTATATATGAGTTGTGAGGTCATGATAAATAGGACTAAAGTAATGTTGTACATATGAGTTTTGAGGTCATGATGAATAGAACTAAAGGAATATTGTATATATGAGTTTTGAGGTCATGATGAATAGGACCAAAATAATATTTTATATATGAGTTTTGAGATCATGATGGTTAGGACTAAAGGAATATTGTATATATGAGTTTTGAGGTCATGATGAATTGTACTAAAGTAATATTGTATATATGAGTTTTGAGGTCATGATGAATAGAACCAAAGGAATATTGTATATATGAGTTTTGAGGTCATGATGAACAGGACCAAAATAATATTGTATATATGACTTTTGAGGTCCTGATGAATAGGACTAAAATAATATTGTATATATGAGTGTTGAGGTCATGATGAATAGGACTAAAAGAATTTTTTATATATGGGTTTTGAGGTCCTAATGATTAGGACTAAAGGAATATTGTATATATGACTTTTGAGGTCATGATGAATAGGACTAAAGTAATATTGTATATATATGAGTTTTGAGGACATGATGAATAGAACGCAAGTAATATTGTATATATGAGTTTTGAGGTCATGATGAATAGAACTCAAGTAATTTTGTATATATGAGTTTTGAGGTCATGATGAATAGAACTAAAATAATGTTGTATATTTGAGTTTTGAGGTCATGATGAATTGGACCAAAATAATATTGTTTATATGAGTTTTGAGGTCATGATGAATAGGGCTAAAATGATATTGTATATATGAGTGTTGAGGTCATGATGAATAGGACTAAAGGAATTTTTTATATATGGGTTTTTAGGTCCTAATGATTAAGACTAAAGGAATATTGTATATATGACTTTTGAGGTCATAATGAATAGGACTAAAGTAATATTATATATATGAGTTCTAAGATCATGTTGAATAAGACCAAAGTAATATTGTATATATGAGTTTTGAGGTCATGATGAATAAAACTCAAGTAATATTGTATATATGAGTTTTGAGGTCATGATGAATAGGACCAAAGTAATATTGTATATATGAGTTTTGAAGTAATGATGAATAGGACTAAAATAATGTTTTATATATGAGTTTTGAGGTCATGATGAATAGGACCAAAGTAATATTGTATATATGAGTTTTGAGGTCATGATGAATAGGACTAAAGTAATGTTGTATATATGAGTTTTGAGGTCATGATGAATAGGACCAAAGTAATAATGTATATATGAGTTTTGAGGTCATGATGAATAGAACTCAAGTAATATTGTATATATGAGTTTTGAGGTCATGATGAATAAGACCAAAGTAATATTGTATATATGAGTTTTGAGGTCATAATGAATAGAACTAAAATAATATTGTATATATGAGTGTTGAGGTCATGATGAATAGGACCAAAGTAATATTGTACATATGAGTTTTGAGGTCATGATGGATAGAACTAAAGGAATATTGTATTTATGAGTTTTGAGGTCATGATGAATAGGACTAAAATAATATTGTTTTTGAGGTCATGATGAATTGTACTAAAGTAATATTGTATATATGAGTTTTGAGGTCATGATGAATAGAACCAAAGGAATATTGTATATATGAGTTTTGAGGTCATGATGAATAGGACCAAAATAATATTGTATAAATGAGTTTTGAGGTCATGATGAATAGGACTAAAGTAATATTGTATATATGAGTTTTGAGGTCATGATAAATAGGACTAAAGTAATGTTGTATATATGAGTTTTGAGATCATGTTGAATAGGACCAAAGTAATATTGTATATATGAGTTTTGAGGTCATGATGAATAGAACTCAAGTAATATTGTATATATGAGTTTTGAGGTCATGATGAATAGAACTAAAATAATGTTGTATATTTGAGTTTTGAGGTCATGATGAATTGGACCAAAATAATATTGTATATATGAGTTTTGAGGTCATGATGAATAGGGCTAAAATAATATTGTATATATGAGTGTTGAGGTCATGATGAATAGGACTAAAGGAATTTTTTATATATGGGTTTTTAGGTCCTAATGATTAGGACTAAAGGAATATTGTATATATGACTTTAAAGGTCATAATGAATAGGACTAAAGTAATATTATATATATGAGTTCTGAGATCATGTTGAATAAGACCAAAGTAATATTGTATATATGAGTTTTGAGGTCATGATGAATAGAACTCAAGTAATATTGTATATATGAGTTTTGAGGTGATGATGAATAGGACTAAAGTAATATTGTATACATGAGTTTTGAAGTAATGATGAATAGGACTAAAATAATATTGTATATATGAGATTTGAGGTCATGATGAATAGGACCAAAGTAATGTTGTATATATGAGTTTTGAGGTCATGATGAATTGGACTAAAGTAATATTGTAGATATGAGTGTTGAAGTCATGATGAATTGGACTAAAGTAATGTTGTATATATGAGTTTTGAGGTCATGATGAATAGGACCAAAGTAATATTGTATATATGAGTTTTGAGGTCATGATGAATAGATTCAAAGTAATGCTGTATATATGAATGTTGAGGTCATGATGAATAGGACTAAAATAATATTGTATATATGAGTGTTGAGGTCATGATGAATAGGACTAAAGGAATTTTTTATATATGCGTTTTGAGGTTCTAATGATAAGGACTAAAGGAATATTGTATATATGACTTTTGAGGTCCTGATGAATAGGACTAAAGTAATATTGTATATATGAGTTTTGAGGTCATGATGAATTGGACCAAACTAATATTGTATATATGAGTTTTGAGGTCGTGATGAATAGAACCAAAGGAATATTGTATATATGAGTTTTGAGGTCATGATGAATAGGACCAAAGTAATATTGTATATATGAGTTTTGAGGTCATGATGAATAGAACTCAAGTAATATTGTATATATGAGTTTTGAGGTCATGATGAATAGGACCAAAGTAATATTGTATATATGAGTTTTGAGGTCATGATGAATAGAACTAAAGGAATATTGTATATATGAGTTTTGAGGTCATGATGAATAGGACTAAAATAATATTGTATATATGAGTTTTGAGGTCATGATGAATAGAACTAAAGTAATGTTGTATATATGAGTTTTGAGGTCATGATGAATAGAACCAAAGGAATATTGTATATATGAGTTTTGAGATCATGATGAATAGTACCAAAGTAATATTGTATATATGAGTTTTGAGGTCATGATGAATAGAACTCAAGTAATATTGTATATATGAGTTTTGAGGTCATGATGAATAGGACCAAAGTAATATTGTATATATGAATTTTGAGGTCATGATGAATAGGACTTAAGTAATATTGTATATATGAGTTTTGAGGTCATGATGAATAGGACTAAAGTAATGTTGTATATATGAGTTTTGAGGTCATGATGAATAGAACAAAAGGAATATTGTATATATGAGTTTTGAGGTCATGATGAATAGGACCAAAATAATATTTTATATATGAGTTTTGAGATCATGATGGTTAGGACTAAAGGAATATTGTATATATGAGTTTTGAGGTCATGATGAATTGGACTAAAGTAATATTGTATATATGAGTTTTGAGGTCATGATGGATAGGACTAAAATAATATTGTATATATGAGTGTTGAGGTTATGATGAATAGGACTAAAGGAATATTCTATATATGAGTTTTGAGGTCATGATGAGTAGGACTTTATTAATATTGTATATATGAGTTTTGAGGTCATGATAAATAGGACCAAAGGAATATTGTATATATGAGTTTTGAGGTCATGATGAATAGGACCAAAGGAAACAGAGTGCATAATGTGCTTTTTATTTTTGTGTTCATTATTTATCCGTTTACATAATTTGTATAAGAATACATAAGTTATTGATACATATATTTCTGCTTTCAGCAGACAGTGATAATGTCGATCAGATAATTGTTGTGCATCATCAGATAAATAATAATTCTAGTGAAGAAGTTGATACAGAACTAACAGCTTTGACAATAGCTTGTTTGTAAGTAATAAAATATAAAATAGATATTGTCCGTTATAACTTTATGTTTTGGGTTTCTATCTTCATTTAATTGTGTTTCTCCTGAAGGATCACTTATTCTATTTGCATGACTTTGGTTATTTGGTATTAACGGCGATGGGAAATTTGCATATGTCTCTTAATGGTAAACAAACATTTAAAGAACGTTTAGCAAGAAATTTCTGCTCGGGAACGATAATTTACCTGAATTATAAAAAGATTTGTTGAATCTGTATCGATCGTAATTTCAATCTAATTAAACTGAAATTGCAGGCAACACGATGTCAAACTCGTCAAAAAATTAATACAGAAAGGTGCAGATGTTCATTTGGTTCCCAGAGGAGTTCGCCGTTTTACAGAAACCGATAACTGTGGACCACCCATATACTGTGCGGCAACCCACAATGATGTTGAAATTATAAAACTTCTCATAGATGCAGGTACTTGATTAAATTTTGGTTGTACAGACAATTAGTTATACAAAATTTGCTTTTTCCAAAACTAGAATTAAATGTAAATTACTTTTATGAAAAAAGTGATGTTAATGGTAATTAATTTTAACCCTTTATAATACGCTTATTTAAATATTTTTGTGGCCAAAACATGGATATGATTTCACCTTTTTTATTGTATCAAGAGACATTTTGTTTGTGATTTTAAATGGGCCTATTTCAAAAACAGCTGTAATACTAGGTAAAACAAATCTCTTCACAAGGAAACATTATAGGCAGAAAAAAGTAAAATCACATAAATACTGAACTCCGGGGAAAATTCAAATCAACTGGCAAAATCAAAAGCTCAAACACATCAAACGAATGGATAACAACTGTCATATTCCTGACTTATAATCCTGATACTTTTGATAATTGGTACAGGCATTGTCTAATGTAGAAAATGGTTGACTAAACCTGGTTTTAAGCTAGCTAAACCTCTCGCCTGTATGACTGTCGCATCAAATTCCATTATATTGACAACGATGTGTTGTAAACAAAACAAACAGACATAATAGGTAAAAAAATAGGGGTACAGCTGTCAACACCGTGTTATAGTCTTAATCACTATGAAAACAAACAAATATGTAACAAACAAAAAAAGGCACATTAGCAAAAATTAAATACAAGAATACAAAAAATTACCATAGCACAATAACACAATGACGGGATGTATAAGTACAGAGCAACGTCGTATATATCAAAGAAACATAAAAAAGCATATATAGACAAAACACCTTAGCAAAATTGAAAGACAAGAATACAAAATTATCATAGAACAATAACATGAATAACACAATGACGGGATGTCCAGTGTATAAGTACAGAGTCACGTCAAATGGATATAGCCAAAAACAGACTAAACAGTAATAGTAATATTCATAAAGACAACAAAAGAATACTAAAACACGTTATAAAGATGATAAACCATGTCAGTACCTAGAATCTATACTTAAAGACCATCGTGTATTATTTGTGAAGTTGATACGGAATATTTATCAACAAGGTCTTGGTACCTTCCGATGAACATTTTTAGAAAAAGGACAAGACGTTGCTTGACATACCCCTGGTTCATCAACTTTCTACTAAGACATTGGTGACGTTTCACAAAGTCTGAGTAGGAGATGCAAGCTCTTGAATATCGAAGAAGATGGAAAATGTATATCTCATATGCAGTTCAAGTTGGTATATTGCTACTAAAAAATATAAGTTGGGGGAAATTGATAATTTCAAAATTAAAATCGCCTCGTTTGTCATAGATTCTGGTACTGAGATGACCGTGTATGTCAGATTCGAGGTATTAGTCTAAAAATGAGGCGGAGGAAACCGTGTCTGTTGTTTCTTAAATGTCTAGTTCTTGGGGATATATCATTGGAACCCAATCAGAAAAGTTTGGATTGTTAATGGAGGGAACATCATCAATATATCTGAATGTGCTATTAAATGACCTGGCTTCTTTGATCTTCTTGTTTTTGACAAGTGTCTGAAAGAACTCCGATTCATATGAAAAAAAAGAAGAGGTTTTCAAGGAGAGGCGCACAGTTCATTCACATAGGAATGCCGACAATTTGTTGAAAAAAGTCTACCTCTAAATTCAACAAATATGTTGTGAATAAGGAACTCCAACATACTGATCACTTGTTCCTCTGTGTAGCATGTTTAACCTTTTCGTTCCCTATTGACAAAATATGCCGTATGGTATCCCAAAGTAAAACAGTTTTTATGTTGAAAAGCATTGTGGATTATTTCTTTCAGACGGGTTTTCAATTTCACATGAAGAATTGTGGTATACAGGGTTGAAAAATCAAACGTTTTGATAGAACTAATTTTAGAAAAGATCGAGATTGAAAACTATCCAGAAGTTCTTTAGAGTTTTTTAGAATCCACATATGGTTAATACCACTACGCTAGTAAACAGTTTCATAGTATGTTTGATGACCCTCTTTCACTGCGGACAGAACTTTTGTCTATCAAATGGACAATTCTTTAGTCAAACATGCAGTTGAGCCGGCAATGTACCGTTGTTTGTACGGAATTTTGTGAAGCTTAGGTATCAAATACAAACAAGGTAAGTTCTCCGATTTGTTGTTCAATGCAATGTTCATTGAAGTCATAAAGGACTTATGATTCGCCAAAATCTCATCCTTGTCCAATGATATGTTTGTGTATGTAGGATTACCTGAGTGCTAATTTTTCTTATTCTTTTACAAGACACTCGTAGTAACGTCAGCACATTTTGAAGGACGTTTTTCTTCCTATACGGACACTGACGTAAAACTTAGTATAATATACTTGTGGCTTAAACAGTTATTAATAAATAAAACCATTGGAAAGCTTCTTAATATCTTTATGTTTAAGATAGATAAAAAGAGCATCCTTATTATGAAAAAAGCATATATATATATATATATGCTGCGTATAATTCAAGTGTCTTTAGCCCCTCCCACGTAATTTTAAAGCTTTAAACAAGATATCGTCGAGCTCATTGCCTTGTTGTTTTCAAATATAGGTATTGTATCAGTGTCAAATCAAAACTAGGCAAGACAACCAATGTAGTGTTGGTTATGTGATATTAATTCAGACGATTGTAGCTTACCTTTCCGGAGCACCCGAGATCACCCCCAGTTTTTAGTGGGGTTCGTGTTGCTTAGTTTTTGGTTTCCATGTTATGTCTTGGTGTACTATTATTTGTCTGTTTGTTGTTTTCTTATAAAGCCTTGATGTTGTCAGTTTATTTTCCTTCTATGAGTTTGAATGGCCCTCTGGGATCTTTCGCCCCTCTTTTACCAATGTTTAAATATCTTTAAACGATTAGGAAGAGACAAGTCAGAGTAACAAAATTGAACTGATGGAATCATATGAACTCCAAAAAGAACGAGACAAGGCCTTTCGGTCATAAAACTTTCGAGCACGATTTTTGTACTCAGACTTAAGAATCAACCTATCAAAATACTGGATTTTGTGTTTCGAGCACTTATTTTGTACTCGGAGTACTGAGTAAAGTTTTATGACCGAGTGTCCAGGTTCGTCGAAAGAGTAAGCGTTTCCTGCAATGCATGCATCACCTGCCATGAGAATTCATATTAATAACATTAGAAATTGAATATTCTATTCAAACAATTTCAAATACAATATAGAAGTCCTATACCAAATTGCCTATGGAAGAAAGATGGCAAAATTCAGCGAATTACATCGCAGTCATAAGGGAATCGCAGAGACAAATATGCATGAAAAACCGTCAAATTATGGCTAAAATGTTTCCTTAATGAAGATAAAGGTTTTATTTGATATTTGATATTTAAGTTCGAATTTGAATTTACTGCTTAAATCCTGAAAAACACGTTAAAAACAAAAAGAACAGATTTACTACCAAATACAATAATCATATGGTTTTAAAAGAAAGTGCCTTCTGGTATAGATTTTGCGCCCTTTATGGCCTTTTATGAAAATTGAAAATTTAACCATGGAATATCCCAACCAAGAAACAATCCAATCACGTATCAAGGAGCATATTCAGAGCTTCTCGGATCATCGACATTACTGGAATTTCAAACTCTTAATATGAAAACAAAGTTAATAGTATATACCTTTATAATATATCTAACGGTCAACATTTATTTGCATAATTATTTCTATATACAACTACAATAAAACGAGAATAATTTTGATGTTATTTAATCTGATCTATCTGTTTCAATTTGGTTAAAAGTAATTTTAACATGAGTCATGACATGAAGGACACAAAAATCATTAATCTAAAGTACATGTAGTTTATTATATTTTAGGAGTGGACATTAACAGATTCCAAGGATTCAATCAGTTTACATATTTACCGAAATCACCTGACAAACGTGCAATCATTGGCCCATATCGACGGGATGATTTTCCATTTGCTACATACTCTTTTCTTGGTCATGAAATGTTTTTAAAAGTGGTTGAACAGTACTTAAATGCTGGCGTTAAATTTAACACTACATCCTGGGGGCCATGTCTCTTTTTAGGGTAAGTAATATTTCATTTTAAAAAATATGCTTTGTTCAAATAGCTACGTACTTCTTTCGAGTTTTCAATCTGATCAGACTTAGAAAATAGAATTTAAGAAGATTTAAGTTTAAATTAAAAATCCCATGCCTATCATTGCAGAAACAAAACCATAGTTTGAAATTACAAGTAATATCAAAGATAGCAATCAATGTGTATTTATCTATCTGCAAAGCTTGTTATACTTGTAACATAAAATATATGTTCTAATATCATCTGAATGAATTTCCATCCTCAAAAATTTGTAAATGTTCTATAACTAGAATAGAAGAAGTTAAATAAGAAAGAAAAACTCATCAAAGATACCAAGCTTAAAAATTGGTATGCTAAACATTCGTTTCGTCTACAAAAGACCCATCAGTGGCGTTCGAATAAAAACATTTTTAGTGAGTTTAATTGTATCTCTTGACTTTGTTGTAGTCTCATATACGTCTTACCTTTATATCCAAAATCCATTGAAAGTACATGGTTACTGCTTATTCGTGTATGTGACAATTTTTACTTCCGGCTCATAAAAAAAGTAATGCATGATATCATAACACAGATTTTCCTGCACTACATATTAAATATAGTTGTGAATTGAAAATTATATAACTGCAAATTTTAACTTTGAATAACCATCAAATGTATCAATAAAATGATATTTGATATATATGTTAACCAAACAACAACCAATCTACACGAAAAACCAAAAGACACATAGAAGTTATCATACGGATTTTCCCCCAAAAGAAAGCAAGTCAAGCTCTTAATCGTCCAAAGTCTCAAACAATGTGAATAAATTTAACAGAAACTGTTAAAGATTTATAGCACCTGAGATCATCCTCGGGTTTTGTTGGACTTTTGTGTTGCTTAGTCTTTAGTTTTCTTTTTTTCATTAGTTGTCAGTTTATTTTCGAGTTTGGATGTCCCTTTGGTATCTTTCACCTCTATTTTAACATCAGCACCATACTACCTTAGTTCATCTGAAAATGTATTGCTTTAAGAATTTTTGCGTGAAACAAAAAAAAGTTAACTCTTTTATGCGTTAAGCTTACGTTGAAGAATAAAATTGAGAATGGAAATGGGGAATGTGTCAAAGAGACAACAACCCGACCATAGAAAAAACAACAGCAGAAGGTCACTAACAGGTCTTCAATGTAGCGAGACATTCCCGCACCCGGAGGCGTTCTTCAGCTGGCCCCTAAACAAATATATAATACTCCAGTTGTCTATGACTTCATATTCGGCGCCATTCTATTGGGTACCTAAAACTAGATGCATAAATGTTTACCAGGTTTCGATTCATTTCCACGACAAAGAACGCTACATGCTTTGATACAAGTTACTTTCTATTAAGAGGTCAGCTCAGTAAGCACTTTGCTTCACAATGAATGTGAAAATTTTAATTCTTATAAAAACCATGCTCAAACATAGGAATAACAACAACAAAGATATGTTTGACGATATATTTAGAAATATTAGATTTTAATACTTTCATTGCTACGAAGCTCATTTAACATATATTATAGTCTATAAAATTCAAAAATTCGTAATCAAGTTAAAATTTTATGAATTATTTATATTTATTTCAATTATTTATACATACCAGTCAGAAACATACATTTGGATAGATTTCAAAGCAATACTTCTACTGAACTGGAGGCGTATGCTGTATAAATTTCTGTCATCTAAATTGTACCATATGTACAAATGTCTATATAAATAGTACAACACAAAATAATGTTCATCATGAAATCATCATATTTAAAATACTTCCACCAATAACAAATTCTCCAACGCAACTAGCCGAAAAATTTAACATATATACAAATTGTCTAATACATTGACTGACAAAGCCCTCAGATAGAATTCTCCAAATATGGATTCTGAACTCCAATCAGCTGCTTCTAAGATAGAATTTATAGATGCACCTTTGTATAAAGCCCAAGAGGGTCCAATTGCTCTAGTTAAATGTGGCTTGATATTTTTCAATGAAGAATCAGGGTACGCTAATTTAATAAATTGAACGATCCATTTAGAAACAGTTTGTGACGTTACAGGCTTATGTGGTTCACATGTAGAAAGGAATAGTTTTCCCTGTTGGTCTTTATCTAAACTACTTCTAAATTTCTTTGGTTTTTTTCTTTATATTGTAACAAACATGTAACAAGTTCTAACTTTTTATTGTCTGTGAATGCAGGAACAACAATTTTTGAATTTCTATGATTTTGTCGATCCTACTTTGCCAAACCACATCTAATAAATGTAATGCCTTTTTGTTGCATCCTCATACAGGAATGGTTCACTCTGAGAGACTGCAAATCGCTATAGAGATTAGAAAAACAGTTTTAAATGACAAATGTTTCAAATCAATATTTTGAATAGGTACGTTCAAAGGGTTCTTTCTGTAATAGATTTAGAACCAACTGCAAATCCCGTTCCGGTAATATTTTTGAGGTTGGCAGTCTAGATTTAAAAACCCTTTTATAAGTCTTGTTATATATAAATGTTGACCTTCTGCAAGATTATCAACCTGAGGTAAAACATTGAAAAGCATAGACCTGTATCCTGCAATAGTCCTATATTGCAATCCATTTTCAAACAGATAGGCTAAAAAATCTGCTACCTGATCTAAAGTTGCATTAAGGGGGTTAATTTCCCTTGTACCACACCAGCTACAGTACTTTTTGAATTTTGCACTATAGTCTTTCTGGGTTCCTTTCCTCCATGAAGCTAAGAGTAAATTTCTAGCTTCTTGAAAAAAGCCCTCTGCTTGGAACAATCTGTCGATAGAAGCCAAGCAGTCAGACTGAATACCCCCGGGCCCGGATGAAACACTTGGGACCTCGGTTGACAGAGAAGGTCTCAATGTATCTGGAGACTGACTGGGTAATCTATCAATAGTTGAAGTAATTCCGGGAACCCGTGTCTCCTGGGCCACAAAGGAGCTTTCAGGAGAATCTGACACTGGAACTGCCTAATATATTGCAATATCTTGGGTATAAGGCAGATTGGGGGATATGCATAGGCATACATTTTCTCCCAAGATAGTGTCAGGGCATCCAAGGCAAAAGCTTGAGGATGTGGAATCCATGAGCAAAACACTTTCGTCTGACGATTCTCTGCCGAGGCAAATAAATCCATCAGAGGTTGATCCCACAAGAAAAAAAGTTTCTGTACAATTTGAGTGTTCAGTGACTACTCTGTGTGCAGAATTGTTTTCCTGCCCGGGTAATCTGCAATTATGTTTTCTTTCCCATTATATGAGCTGCTTTCAGGGTTATATTGGATTGAATTGCTAAAGTCCAAAGTTCCCAGATGGTTTTGTAACACAACTGAGGTAATTTGGTCCCCCATTGTTTGTTGATGTACTGGACCACTGTTGTGTTGTCTGTTTTATCAGTACAGATTTCCCTATCAGATATTTTAGAAAATGTTTGATTGTAAGCACTACTGCTTCTAATTCCAGGTAATTTATGTGTTTCTTGCTCTCTGAAACATACCATTTCACTTGAAAAATGTTCTTGTCTATTTCACCCCCATAACCTGTTTTTGAAGCATCTTTAGTAATGGTTATACAAGTCGGTTGAGGTCGCAAAGAGCGGCCTTTCAGCGTGTTCGCTGAATTTAACCACCAAATTAGATTAGATTTGAGAAGTTGTGTCACTGGGAATAA
Source organism: Mytilus galloprovincialis (assembly GCF_965363235.1). Classification (NCBI taxonomy): domain Eukaryota; kingdom Metazoa; phylum Mollusca; class Bivalvia; order Mytilida; family Mytilidae; genus Mytilus; species Mytilus galloprovincialis. The sequence goes on from NC_134842.1 coordinate 13,453,752, forward strand.
TATTTTGAACTCTTGACATGCTGGTCTCCCAAAGGAGAAGATGGATTTGAATTGGTCTCATGTACAACCGACAATGGAATTAGTTCTATACATGAGGCCATTATCCCCAGAAGATGAAGAAAATCTAAAGCCGTTACTAGGATTACTTTCATTATTTTTTGAATGGCTAGATTCAACTTGTCTATTCGTTCCTGTGTTGGGAACATTAACCATTTTTCCAGGTCAAACAGTGCCCCGAAATAAATCAATTTCTGACTCGGAACTAGTTTGGATTTTTCTTTGTTCACTATGAACCCTAGTGATACCAAGAGATTGAGACATTCCGCTCCATCTAGATTCGCTTTTTGTTGATTTATTACTTACCAATCGTCCAGATATATTACTAATCTTATATTTTTCGTTCTCAAGTAGGCTGCCACTACGGATACTATTTTTGTAAAGACTCGTGGGGCAGATGTTGGACCGAAGCACAGAGCTTTGAATTGAAATGCTTGATTTTGAAGGTAAAATCTTAGATATTGGCAATGACTTGGAAATATTGGGACATGTAGGTACGTATCGCTCAGGTCGAGCGTTATGGGCCAATCTCCTGGTTTTACTATATTCAAGACTTTGTTCAGTGAATCCACCTTGAAAATTTTTTTCTGAAGATACCCATTGAGCGGTCTCAGATTTATGACTGGTCCCTTCTTCCCATTTTTTTTTGTGGGGGACCAGAAAACATGTGCTGTAAAAACCTGATTGAATTTGTTCTTTCTGAACCGATTCTATTGCATATTTTTCTTTTAAAATATTTACCTCTAAAAATAAAATTTCCATATTCTTTTTAGATACTATTGTTTGTTTTATTCCTTGCCAAATTGGTTTCTTTATGAACTCTAGTTTGTAACCTTTTTCTATTACAGACAAAACCCATTGGTCGTTTGTAATGTTTTTCCAATTTTCTAGAAAAAATCTGAGACGACCCCCTACTGGTATCTTGTTTTGATTTTGAAATAAAATTACCTGTATCTCTGAGTCAGATGGACAGTTTCTTTGGGATACGAAAAGAACCCCAGGAACCGGTACCACTGTTTGATGTCTTGGTATCTTTGTCTTTCTTGCCTTTATTTCCAAAGCCACCTCTCTGTAAAGACTTATGAGACGAATTTAAAGAAGACTGTCTATTAGTATTAAAAGACGGTTTCTTATAATTGTTATTGTTATTATTATAAGTTGAGTTCCCTGTTAACTTTGTTTGTTTATTTGAACAACTATCACAACTATCGTAGTCCAACTTTCTTTTGTTGTTTTTGTGAAATTCGGGTAACAAATCTTCCAATTGTTCCCTTTGCTCTTTCCTTTTCTCAAGTTGTTTTTCAAGACCTTGTCCTAAAACACCATCATCAGAAAGCGGTAAATAAAGTACCTTAGCTTGAATATCATTAAATTATTTATGCCTGCATCTGTTGCAGCACATTTTCTTCTAATCATATGATGAAAGGCTCCAGCTCTAACCACTTGGTCAAGAGATTTGGTTGACATGGCAAAAAAAAACTAATTGACAATTTTCTTCACTAGCATTGTCATTTTCTAAATAACCCAACAAAGTGCCTAAAGCTTGTTGCATGTAAGAAATAGATATAATTCCCATTCTGGAAGCTACCTGTCCAGAATAGGCTAGCTTCTCAATTTGTTTCACAGGTTGAGAAAATAACTGTTTTTGTTTGTCCCAAAGATTTCACAGTTTTATTTGTATGCACACGTTTAATCATAGGTTCAAGCATATCATCTAAACTTGGCACTTGTAATACAGGTAAAGAGTTTTCATGCACAAGGAAACATGATCTATATTATACCTTATATGCAGACAAACGTTCAGGATGTTGAGTTCTCCAAGAGTAAGATAAAATCTTAACTTGAGAATTATCCAAAATCAAACCTACTGACTCATCACTATTGTCACCTGGTAAATCATCTTTAAAAATGTTAGCTAGTCTATCAACTTTATTGAAATTGTTGCCTATAGTGTTAATTTTACCTGAAGAATTTTCATCAACAGTAGATATATTCTGTACACTTGAATTTAAGTATTTAGTAAACCTGTCAGTTTACTTAGAATTACTGTTTTTTTTTTCAAGGAAATGACTACTCACTAATTGAATATCACTCTCTTCATGATCTGAAATCAGACCCAACAGATCTCGTCTCTCTCGACGGTCTAATTGTTAAGATATTTCTGAGCGTTCATAAAAATCTCTTATAATTCTTCTACTTAAAACCTCATTCAAGTTAGGTTCCAGAGGTGTTAATGGTCTACGTTCCCTATGTACAAGTACGTTATCCATTCTCGTAACCTCGTTCTCCTGCGTTGCTCACTCACCAGTATGAGAACTATCTGCACTTTTATTAGCTGTCTGTAGCAGACCAAAATATTTATCAAATCTTTTATCAAAGCTTTCTTCCAAGCTGAAGAGCTTATTTCTATGTCCGCTGTCTTGGACGAGCGTCTCTTTGACTTACTTGTTTTGTTGCCAGTTATGACCATTTTTCCCCGTGTACCTGTACTTTCTGTAATACTAATACCGACAGTATCACTTTCTTCTTCAACTTCTGATATTCTATTCGTTTCTTCCATACATTGTAGTTAAACAATTAAAAGTTTATTGTCAAATGACAAAATAAATGCGGCAGTAAAATATTTACTGACCAAAAGCGAACTGAACGTGTTTTGTACACACCGAAAGATAAACTGAAGCATGGCTACACATCCGATCTGATTCAGGGAATGTTTGAAACAAGATCATATGTGTGTTTGCGAGTTATAAACGTAGTAAAGAAAGATAATCCAAAAGTATGTTTCTGACTGGTAACTATAAATAATTGAAATAAAATTATAAAAATTATGGCGTATCATAATGACAAAACATCAAATAAACTGAGGACTATATTTTTTTCGACGATTCTTATAATGATATAGTCATATGCATTAAATAAAAATATTTAAAACATAGTTATATGATTTACTATATAGTTACTATGGCAACTCAAAGGAGGCAAGTTTTCCAATTCAAATCACTAACAAATTGTTAACAATTGTGAAAGTCTTCTCCGTAAATACGCAACATTGCAGACTTTACTAAACCACAATGACTTAAGGAAAAGTACTCATACGCTATCGTTATAAAATATAATTTGGTAGTCGGCGATTCTAGAAATGTTTTTGAAGTTTTCCAAAAATTTTAATTTTTTCGATTTTATACTTCAAGACCATCATGTATTATTAGTAAAGTTGATACCGAATAATAATCAACAAGGTCTTGGCATCTTCCAATGAACATTTTTAGAGGACGAGACGTTCTGTGACATAACCTTGACTCATTGACTTTCTGCTCAGACGCTGGTGACGTTTTATAAAGTCTTAAGTAGCAGCTGCAAGCTCTTGAAAACCGAATGAGTGGGGAACCGTATATATAGCATCAAGATAAGTTAGAAAAAAAACTCACATTTCTACATCTTAATCAACAAAAGCATAACTTTTCCATAGCAACAGAATAATTACCTTAGCAACAGGATACAATTTTGACTATTTTTTGCTGGTTTTATTTTGGTAAACATGTAGTTAACATTCAATATAAAAAAAAAACAAATAGAAAATAAAGAAAAAAAAACAATATCAGGCTTCATCAACTCAGTAGTTAGTACTTCGGTACTGACATGATTTATAACCAACAATCGAAAATTGCCTGTTTATAAATATTGAAATTATAAAGAAACTAAGGTTTCAACTACCTCAGGCAAAGTTGGCCTTGGCTGGATTTGGCAATTTTTTTGGGGTTATATTTGATTAATAGCTCTTCAACGTTTTCGGTCCTTATAAATCCTTGGCTTTCAAATATTCGGTTTCGAGTGTTCCTGATGAAGGTGAATCCGTAATACGCGTCGGACGCATGAGTCGGACGCATGCGTCGGACGCATGACATTTATAAAGTGTTGTTTTAATTTTTTTCATATTATCTCACTTATATATAACATGTTGCTTTTACGGTAGACTTTGTATGAAAGCCCGTTGACATCAATAATGCCTTTAATTGCTGTGTATGCTTACATAAAATCATGTATCCACAGAACCTTAAAAGAAAATATAGATTTTCAACAATTGTTTGAAAAAAGAATCAACACACAATACCACGAAATAAAGTACACTAGCAACACAACAATATAAAATAAAGGATAAAGCAGTTTGTTATTTATCGTACTCGTCATAAACATGCATGGAATATTTGCCACTGGACTTTGAGCAACCTACATTTCTACATTTAATTATGCTACTTATTTTGCATTATATCGAGGCTGATGGAATTGACTCCACATTATCATCTTAACATCGTCCGTTTAAAGATAAAAGTATTGGCTTACAAGCTGTGGGTATTATGGGAATTACAATTTTTTTAAACATTGGGCAAACGATTTGGTAAGTGACTACATAATAAACAACAATCATAAATAAAAGCATTACCTTAACAAGATTGTCTACAGCCTAAGATTAGTTTAGATAGAAGAAATTAAATTTTATTAATCTAAGATTAAGTCCTTAATATTAAGTCACTCATTCACATAAAATAAATGCCATAGGGGCTAAAAAGTCACACAATTTAGCACAAACCTTCATTTCTATCAGAGATGTGTGAATTGACAATATATCGATCTTAATGACTTGTAATTGCCTAGAATAGAAACGTTACAGAGTTATTAACCACAGTCATTCATACATAAAAAATAAGTTTCGGTATTAGTTTCATTTCAATCCCAGATGTGCATACTAACAATATATAATACTCTGCTTTTGCTATATCTGAATCTTAGTACTGTTATGTATGTGCAAGAAAAACAAATGTAACTTTCTTTAGGATTTCAATGTAAAACTTGGGTCTAATTCATTAAAAAGTTCTTACTTAATCAGAAAGTATATTCACCCATTGTAAAACTACTGCGAACAAATTTTTTCCCACTGATATTCTATTTCATGTTTAGCCCTTTTAGTCGATATGGAAGCAATTTATTATCGAAAATGTTCTTTTTTCCCTAATATATTTACCGGTATGTAAGAACTAAGGTTTTTACATTTTCTGATTTAATAGCTTATATATTTGCATTACCTTTCTACTCATTAAAGTAAAAACATTAGTTGGTTAACAGTATATGTAGCAGTGGCCTCGAGCTGAGGCATATACATGTCATCATGTAAGTTCTGCAACACTGCAATAAAATGATAAAAAGATAATTAAATTAGCAGAATATCAAGAAATAGTTGGGTTTTCCAAGTCAGTCTATGACAAGACCTAGTTTCCGTCATTGTTGTTTTTATATTTGTTTCAAGGAAACGAGTTTTGGCAGATTTCTGTATTGTTCAACTATTTTTGGAAATATCTGTTTTTATTTTTATGTATTGTTACAATCAATCAAAAGAAACTCCATCTATAATCCGTAAACAATTTTTCTAAAACATTTTTTTTGTTTTTTGGATAAGATTGACTTGTGACCTTAAATCAAAAAGGCGTCTTCCCCTTCCATTTATCGTCCATCAGCAGAATTTTGATTGAAGACAGGCAACCATAATGAAACGATTTTTCGAATTTTATATTTATTTTTAGTAACGGTGACCTTCACCCTTGCCCTTTGGACCCCTAAATCAATAGACTTTCTCCTCTCTTTAATTTGTATTAGATCCATTCCAATAAAGCCAGGGATACTTAAGTTACTTTCCATAAATCGGGTCCGACACAAGGACAGGCAGACGGAAAAAACAGTTGCTATATATATATAAACAAAATATATCTAGGTGAGCGACAAAGGCTCTATAAAGGCTCTAGTTCGTTTCTAAATTAGTTAACAAAACGATGACATATAATGTACCTTAAATAAGACAAGATCTGGGACTTTTGACACATGATGACACTGTATTTTACAAAAACACCTATGTACATAGACCTAGGTAAGCGATACGGGCTCTTTATATATCTTTGGGAAAATGAGTGTCATCATCATGTGTCAAAGAACCAGAACTTTTCTTATTCAATGCACATTCTATGTCATTGTTTTACAAAATAATTTAGAAAGGAACTAAGGCTCTAAAGAGCCTGTGTCGCTAACCTAGTTCTATGTGCATAATCAACACTGTACTCTCTCCAACATTGTAGACAAGAACAGAGTTTATGACAACAAAAAAATATTTTTTTTCGTTGATTTTGTATTACTGATCATTTTGTCTGTTTAGTTTTTATTTGTTTTCTTTAGTTTTTTCTCAAAACACAAAAGAGGGTAAAAAAATCCTTATTTAAGGGCAATAACTCCTATGAAGAGTGACATTCTACAACTAGTAACAACATGTATATCGGAAACATTTAACTTGTCTGTTGATCTTGCCTGGCTGATCATTATTGCTATTTAAAGTTTTTATTCATCTATTATAATTTCTATTATATAAGGCAAAATGCAAAAACAATATTTCAAAATCGTCATTACAGAGCAATAACACCATAAGGAGTCGTCGGACATTTTCCTCCATATGGTTTTAAATGTATATCTTGTCTTGGTGATCTTTTTTGCTTTTTTAAGTTTCTATCTATCTATTATAATGTTTTGCAACTTAAAGTTTACCTCCATTTATTATAGTTTTCAAAATAAAAGGAAAAAGTAAAAAAATGGTGAAACTTGTCTTTTAATTGCAATAACTCCTATAAGAAGTCGTCTGACAGTTTTAACGTCATGAACAATTGGTAAAGCTCAACATTCTGAACATTTTTGCTCTGTCAGAATTTCTCTATTTATAACAGTTTTCAAAATAACAGACTAAACTTGCATTTTACCCCTATATTCTATTTTTAGCCATGTCGGCCATCTTGGTTGCCAGGCGGGGTCATCGGACACATTTTAAAAAACTAGATACCCCAATGATGAGTGTGATTAAAATTGGTTAAATTTGGCAAAGCAGTTTTAGAGGAGAAGATTTTTGTAAATAGTTATCAAAGGTACCAAGAATATAATTTAGTACGCCAAACAGAAGACTCATCAGTGACGCTCATATCAAAATAGTTATTAAGCCAAACAAATACAAAGTTGAAGAGCATTGAGGATAAAAAATTCCAAAAAGTTGTGCCAAATACGGCTAAGGTTATCTATCCATGGGATAAGAAAAAGTTAACGACTACGGACGACGAACGCCAAGTGATGAGAAAAGTTTGCTTGACCTTTTGGTCAGGTGAGCTAATAAAAGGGTAAGTAATACGCCTATCTTAAAACAAACTTTAAGTTCATCCAAAGCGTGTTGTGCTCGTACAGTCTCACAAAGCAGATTTTGAGGTGGTATGATGTTAATACTACACGAACGTTTATAAGAATGAAATTATGAATTCTTCTATAATTGAAGGCCTTGTACTCTGCGGAAGTTCAAATAGAAATCTAGTATGTCACTGCCACATCTAAGCTTAATGCTCCGTTCAAAAATTTGACTTGAATTGAAACATGTATTGGCAACCTAAACTACACCAAAAAAAGACATGCAAATATCGTTGCATCTGAGCTTCTACTAAGTGTTCTCCTAATAATCGTTCCGTGTTGTTAACTAGTTCCCTAACTAAAATTAAAACAAAATATGTTATTTACTTTCGTAATAAAGCATATGCAAATAATGGAATTAATTATTTTTTGAGTGCTAAGAAGCCCTATGCGCCAACTTTCTGTTACCGAAAAAAAGGCAACAGTAGTATACCGCTGTTCGAAAGTCATAAATCGATTGAGAGAAAACAAATCCGGGTTACAAACTAAAACCGAGGGAAACACATCAACTGTAAGAGGAAAACAACGAAACAACATAAACACTGAAGTGAATGAAAAACAAACGACAAGGCAACACACACAGAAACAATCTATAAGATAACAACTGCTATTTTCCTGACTTGCTATCGGACAAAAAAAATGATGGGTTGAACCTGGTTTTGTGGCTAGCCGAACCTCGCGCTTTTATTGCAGTGTTAAATATAACACTAAAATGACAACATTACATGACAGGAATACAATACAAATAAATGCAAGAATATTTAGGAGAGAAAAATACACAAATAAACAATACAATAGTACATTTCGACATATTAACTACAGAATAAAAACAAACACGTAAAACGACATAGGACAGCACACAAAAACAGCACAACAGAACCACGAACTGTCTTTCACACGATTGGATCAACACCACAAAAGTAACGTCACAGGTAAATTTCTAAAAATTTGATATAGTTCAAGATCAGGTTTGTAACTATGTCATTTGATCTATTTTATAACAATTACAAGAATTGTGTTAGTAATTTGATAATTAATTGTATTATCTAGCTATGTTGGTATTTCTTCTAAATCAAACTGTAAAACAAATAAATCGTGTACATATAGTTGCTTTAAACTAAAATCCTATAAATGAACTGGGTGATTAATTATCTTTACTTTTACATTCGAATAGAAAATAAAAAAAATTTGAATTACAAACGATAAGACTGTTAACAAAAGCCGACCAGAATTACAAATACAACGTCATAACTAAATATATGAATTTTGGATAAACAAATACCGTGACACGTCTTATAGCAATGCGAATTCACACTCAGCAAACCAGTGATATTCGGAAATAGGTCATGTTCGTTACTTAAAAGAACAGACGATGTAAATGGTAAACCACAATATAAGACGTGGTAAAAATGTTAGTTTAGACACAGACCATATCGTATGGATCAACCAATTCGTGATGGTGTCCATGACATTTACGGAGTGTCATTTTTAATCTTTCCTCCTCATCACTTTGTTGGAGCAGTTTCTGCGTAAGGAGCACACTCATGTATATAGTGTAAACATGCACGAGCATAACGTATCAACTGAGCTATGTAAATAAAGGCAACAGTAGTATACCGCTGTTCAAAACTCATAAATCCATGGACAAAAAACAAAATCGGGGTAACAAACTAAAACCGAGGGAAACGCATTAAATATAAGAGAAGAACAACGACATAACACTAAAATGTAACACACATAGACAAATCACACGAGAATAACAAATATAACATATATATATATATATATATAACATCAAAACCAAATACATGAATTTGGGATAGACAAGTACCGTGACATGTCTTATCGCAATGTGAATTTACACTCAAAAATAGGAGAAAACAAACGACACAACGTTATAATGTAATACACACAGAAACGAACTATAATATAAATAAAGGCAACAGTAGTATACCGCTGTTCAAAACTCATAAATCTATGGACAAAAAACAAAATCGGGGTAACAAACTAAAACCGAGGGAAACGCATTAAATATAAGAGGAGAACAACGACATAACACTAAAATGTAACACACATAGACAAAATCCCACGAGAATAACAAATATAACATATATATATAACATCAAAACCAAATACATGAATTTGGGATAGACAAGTACCGTGACACGTCTTATCGCAATGAGAATTTACACTCAAAATTAAGAGAAAACAAACGACACAACGTTATAATGTAATACACACAGAAACGAACTATAATATAACAATGGCCATATTCCTGACTTGGTACAGGGCATTTATAACAATGGCCATATTCCTGACTTGGTACAGGGCATTTTTAAAGGAAAAAATCGTGGGTTGAACCTGGTTTTGTGGCATGCCAAACCTCGCACTTTTATGGCCATGTGAAATATAACATCAAAATGACAACACAGGACTACAATATAAATAAATTGGAGAACACAATTGACAAAGAATCACACGAACAACAGCCAACAATTGCAAGCCGTACTAAACCTGAACGTTTGTAAATCTCGAAAATGTCAAAGTCGTTGCAAGTTCTTCTGTTAGTGACACAAGAGGAGCCAATACCCGTAAACAATTCCGTGCTTTATCCTTTGACACAAAGCTGAGAGAAATGGAAACACCAATTGGTACACGAATATGGAATACAAATCGTATATACTACCATATACCATATTTTCAAAAGAAAAGAGTTTGTTTGCACTTTCCTGTCATTTTAATGAAAAATCTCAATGGTTACTGACCGTGCCTCTTAACATTTCGACGTCCCATTACGAGTATACACATTCAAAACATCCCACTGATGCATCACATTCTATGGAACAATATAAGAATAAGGAGATAAAGTATGATTGCCAATGAGATAGTAATCCACCAGACACCAAAGGTTGAGGATGTACATAAAGATCAGCGTACGACCTTTATTTTTAAAATGTTTCAATAAAAGTTCAGAAGTCCATGTAGAACGAAATGAAGTGCATGTTACAACTGTTTCATTATTCGTGCAAATGTATTCATATCCTAGAATAATTCAAATCAAAATACTTTAATAATTAACAGGATTTTCGGAGGAAATATCGGTAATTGATTTGGGGATGTATGGCGGGCGGGCGAACGGGCGGGCGGGGGTGGTTAGGGGTGAGCGGCTGCCCAACAGTTTCCGTTCATTAACATGCAAACGCTTTCACGATTTCTTTTCATATTTGGATATGTTGTTTCCTGTGACTAAATGAAGGTCAAGTTCAATTTTCACGATTTTAGCTTCTCTCGTTTTTGAGTTTTCGAATTTTTAGAAGTCCATATATATACTTATTATATGATTGAGTTATTTCGTTTGAACAGAAATTGTGAGTTGCAAATATCGTTTTCATTAGATCATAATCTATTTGTTTTATTAAAATATATATTTTATTACATTACATTGTGTAGATAAAATTGATGACATTGATAGATAAGTTGAAGATCTATATTGGTTTGTGACAAATGAAACTATTAATTAGTGTTTTTAAATAATTTTTACCTGTTAATAGATAACAAAACATCTGGTAAATATCTTATCCATATTATCACACAATTATTATTGCAGTGACAGATTTATTTGAAAACTTGCTGTTTCCTAAGTGTTATGATAAGATCTATAGGACAGTATAAATAAAGTTTGAAATTAACTGTTCATTATTAGACATTTTGAAGATAATTACAGATCAGTTTTATAGATTTTTAATAGATATTGTATTAATGATAAATGACATTGTGGATTTTTCTTCATCTTTTCTTTTATAAATTGTTTGAAGAATTTTGTGGTTGGTTTGTTTGTTATTCTGTATAAACTAATTTTCTGAATGCTATATATATATTTAGGAGCAAACTCCTTTAAAAATAAGCTTAGTTTGTCTTTTAATAAACATATCTTTAGATTTCTGATTATGGGCCTAGTTTTCAAGATGGTCCAAATCGGGGTCCAAAATTACACTGAGTTTGATTTCAACATAAATTGAATATATATAGGGTTCTTTGAAAAGCTGAATCTAAACCTGTATTTATTTTCATTATTAATTAGATAATACCCCATTGAGGTCCAAGGGGTCCTAAATTAAACTTTTGTTTGATTTCATCAACAATTCAAAAATTGAATTCTTGGGGTTCTTTGCTATGCTTATGAAAACAATGTTATTAGATTTTGGATATTGGACCATAAAAGGTAAATTTCCGATTTCAAATTTTTCAGTTCTTTGACCAAATTCATTTTGTGTCAGTAACCTATACTGTGTCAAATATTTAATCACAATCCAAATTCAGAGCTGTTTGAAGCCTAAATGTTGTGACCATACTTGCTCAGCTGTTCAGTCTTTGACCTCTAAAGGAAAATGTTGTTTTCTGTCACTCTTACAGCTCTTGTTTTTACTTTATTTTTTATATTTTAGGAGAGGTAAGGTTTATACGAAATTATCAAATCCTCTAGGAATTACTGTGCCGTGGTTTTTATGTACTGCAGCTATAATGTTACTACAACATGGTGTGGATCCGAAATGGTATAAGATTGGTGATGTCTTACATCAATTACAGGAACACTTCAGGTTCTATCGGTTCTTTCATGGTGATTATAACTGTATTGAAGAAGAGACATTTTTAACAACATTTTTGGCTGCTGGGTATGATCTAACCGTATCTGATATGAACTGCTGTAAAGAATATTTTGATAGAAGTAACACGGACATTTTTAAAATAATGCACGATTATAGTAGACCGTCAAGTTTAAAGCACCTTGTTCGAGCGAAAATTCGGAACCACATCAGATCCGTAAATATGGACACATCTGTATTTCCGGTAATTGACAAGTTAACACTTCCTACGATTCTTCAAGATTTTTTAAAACTATATGACGTTAGTCCCTCCGATATGACATCAATGATTTGCTATAAAGACAGCCCAATAAATCGGCATTGAGTAACAAATGCTATTTAATTCATTTCATTACTCTTCATTACTCATCAAACCTGACATATTTTTTTAATGTGCATGCAATGTAGATTGTTTTAGATAAATAACGTACTTGTGATGGTCCTTTTAATTCGGTTGACAGTAATGACACTTCCACAAAATCTTATCAAACATAATTTAATCAAATGGTATTTTGAAAAATCTGATTGAAGATTTATTTTAATCCTTCTCCTGTAATGAAAAGGTAAATATGCTAGATATACTTACTGGAACTATGATAAGATGTTGTCCTTGACAAAATTAACTTACGTTTCCGCATTAAAGAATATCGAAAGGTTTTAAGTATTCATATAGAAACCAATTGTGCCCCTTTAATAGCAGACTTGTTTCTGCCAGTATGAATCCCAGTGTATGACCTAACTCAGTATAGATTTTTCTAATTATATGGAAACTTACAAAAGGGACTTACTTTAACTGTTTTTTTTTTTGTGGCCTTCTATTTGTTTTGATTCGAGCGGCACTGATGAGTCTTATCTCGAAATGGATATTTCAGTTTCCCAAAGGAAAAAAAAACCCAAAACATTATCCTACTAAAGAGACGATTTTTCGTTCCCTGTTGTTTCTATATATAACTGGTAAATTATTAAGTATTAGATTTCGTTACCATGAATCTCTTCAAACTAAATTCTTTCATAAATACAAAGTTTGGAATTTGGCCATACCTGTAGAAATATCATATCCTAAATGTGATTGTGATGGTTATAGAGCACATTAAATTAAATACGATCAATGTTAACTTATTGATCCTTTGACAAAACTAATAAGTGAATAATATCATAATTAAACACTGTAGTGAGATATTTAAATATGTTTTTTATCGTTACTAACATTGCTTTTTTTTCAAATTGCTTTACGTTCATGGTCCTACATCACAACAACATTACAATCACATTTAAGATATGATATTTCTACAGGTACGGCCAAACGTCCAAACTTTGTATTTATGAAAGAATTTAGTTTGAAGAGATTTGTGGTATCGATTTGCTCGTGTATGCAACAACGTATTTGATTTCAACGAAAGACATCTCTGTATTACTGAACCAGGTGCTCCGCAGGGCGCAGCTTTATACGACCGCAGAGGTCGAACCCTGAAGACATTTTCTTTTTATTTATGAAATCTGAAATGAGAAAAATTTACCCCCCTTTTTTTCACATCCCCGTTTCCCTTTTTCCAAAACTGATATCAATTAAAATTTCTAATGGAGTTTGCAACAATAACTACTCTTTTAAATACATCATAAAATATTTAAATGTAAAATAAAGTGCTTGTTATCACTGAATGGTAAAGATTGGTTGGTAGTAAAAGTGAATATGAGCTAAGGCTCCGTGTTGAAGGCCGTACTTTAACCTATAATGGTTTACTTTTTAAATTGTTATTTGTATGGAGAGTTGTCTCATTGGCACTCACACCACATCTTCCTATATCTATATACATTGTTTATTGTATAAAACAATAAAAAAAAACCTCATCAGCAACATTTTATATTGGCAAATTTCCAATGAAGTTATTTACATAAATTTATTGGCAAATAAAAATAGAAAATGACATCATAGTCATGTCTGGCAACTTTCCAACATATATTATCAACTACTATTCTATACAAAGAAAGATAACTCCAATTGAAAATTAATTGCTATTGCACAATATTGTGCAATTAGATATTTCTTGCTATTGTGCAATACTGTGCAATTGAAAAATGCTATTGCACAATACTTGATATGGAATCCTGATTTGGACCAACTTGAAAACTGGGCCCATAATCAAAAATCAAAGTACATGTTTAGATAAAGCATATCAAATAAGCCCAAGAATTTAATTTTTGTTAATATCAAACTTAGTTTAATTTTGGACCCTTTGGAACATAATGTAGACCAATTTGAAAACTGGACCAAAAATTAAGAATCTACATACACAGTTAGATTTGGCATATCAAAGAACCCATTTATTCAATTTTTGATGAAATCAAACAAAGTTTAATTTTGGACCCCCATTTGGACCAACTTGAAAACTAGACCAATAATTAAAAATCTAAGTACATTTTTAAATTCAGCATATCAAAGAACCCCAAGGATTCAATTTTTGTTAAAATCAAACTAAGTTTAATTTTGGACCCTTTGGACCTTAATGTAGACCAATTTGAAAACGGGACCAAAAATTAAGAATCTACATAGTATTACATAGTTAGATTCGGCATATCAAAGAACCCAAATTATTCAATTTTTTATGAAATCACACAAAGTTCAATTTTGGACCCTTTGGGCCCTTTATTCCTAAACTGTTGGGACCAAAACTTCCAAAATCAAACCCAACCTTCCTTTTATGGTCATAAACCTTGTGTTTAAATTTCATAGATTTCTATTTACTTATACTAAAGTTATGGTGCAAAAACAAAAAATAATGCTTATTTGGGCCCCTTTTTGGCTCCTAATTCATAAACTGTTGTGACCTCAACTCCAAAAATCAATCCCAACCTTCCTTTTGTGGTCATAAACCTTGTGTTTAAATTTCATAGATTTCTATTCACTTAAACTAAAGTTATAGTGCGAAAACCAAGAAAATGCTTATTTGGGCCCTTTTTGGCCCCTAATTCCTAAAATGTTAGGACTAAAACTCCCAAAATCAATCCCAACCTTTTTTTTTGTGGTCATAAACCTTGTGTTAAAATTTCATTGATTTCTATTAATTTTTACTAAAGTTAGAGTGCGAAAACTAAAAGTATACGGACGACGACGACGACGCAAGACGCAAGACGACGCAGGACGACGACGCCAACGTGATAGCAATATACGACCAAAAATTTAAATTTTTGCGGTCGTATAAAAATAATTACACCAGGGTTTTCGATATCACAAACTAGTCAAAACATTTACTTAAATTTATCATTGGTATAAGGACATCATTCGTAAACCTAAATCAACATGCAGACATCTTATACGTTCAGGTATTTCACATCCAATATTTTATGGTAATATTCTTTACAAAGCACAAAAGTGTCGGCATTCACCTCAAAAGCTATCCAAACCTTTAAACAGACTTATTCGGAAATGATATGGTTACGATACTGTTGTCAGGTTACTAAGGATTGCATATTTTGGTATTAATATTGATTCACTCATAGGGTCTTTGCATCGGAAATAAACACTATTATTATAAAACCAGTTGTTGGCATGATACGGGTAATGTTCTTCTCATATACATTTCATGATGGTATGATACTAAACCCCTAACGGGATGGATTGTACTTGATTTTCGTATGATGAAGACATAATCTTTCAATCAGTTTAATTATGGTCTGGAGTTGGTATGTCAGTAACTGCTATTAGTCCTTTGTTAATTTATGTATCATTGTCATTTTGCTTAGTTTCTTTTGTTACCTTTTCTGACATCGGACTCTGACTTTTTTAAAACTGAGTTTTACTGTGCGTATTGCTATATGTTTCTTTATTCTACATTGGCTAGAGGTAGAGGGGGAGGGTTGAGATCTCACAAAACATGTTTAACCCCGCCGCATTTTTGCGCCTGTCCCAAGTCAGGAGCCTCTGGCCTTTGTTAGTCTTGTATGTTTTTAGTTCATTTATATGTTTTGGAGTTTAGTGTGACTTCCATTTTCACTGAACTAGTACATAATTTTATTTAGGGGCCAGCTGAGGACCACCTCCGGGTGCGGAATTTTCTCGCTGCGTTGAAGACCCATTGGTGGCCTTCGGCTGTTGTCTGCTCTTTGGTCGGGTTGTTGTCTCTTTGACATATTCCCCATTTCCATTCTCAATTTTACAAATACGCCGTCACTTCAAGTCAGAATGGGGATGTTTAATCCGATGCCTCTAGAAAAAAGAATACCACGCCCTCTATACGTTAAAAACCATTGAAACAACTCAACAGAAAAATTGAAATTGACAAGTTTTTAGGTTATATGCTTTCTTTTATAATATACATTGTTGTTCCACCTTGGTTTTACGAGTTCAAAAAAAGATCGACAAAATTCATCCGTTTTTGAAGATTTTTTGTAGAAGTTTGACACTACGAATTCGAATGATTTGCATTTAATAGAGTACGTTTGGATTTGAATTTTATAACTGTATTTTTTTACGCTAAATGAAAAAGAATCGACCTATTTTATTATTTTATACCTTGATTAAACAACAATATCAAATTCATTTATCTCAGAAACATAATTTCGACTTGGAATGCTTTGTTGGAGTTTCACATTGGCATTGCCAACAATTCCAGCCAGATACGAGGCCTAACGCATAATCAATGGAGTTAAAGAAAGTAAACTTACTTCCTCCTATAGAAGCATATAAGTAAATTGGATGTGCTGCATAACCGACATTCAAATACTGCTATGTTTCCTGAAGATGTATAACTTTTGCTGTCAAATGTTAGAGCATCTAATGAGAGGGTGATTGGTCACGTCATTTGAGATCGTCATCTCAAATGTTAATTTTTTTCTAACCAATCGTATCGATTTCTCTAGGTGGATGCCAGTATGCTTCAAGTTCCAAAGAAAATTCGATCACAATTTACGGGTGGCGACTTTGCTTTTTGATTCCGGGAAATTTTAACATGTTGACCGACATGGTAACAGTAAAAACATATAAAAATTAGTCATATTCTAAGCCCTGTAGTGTTTGCTACAAAGAGTATGAACAAATCTGAACTGGATTAATCAATTTTTTCGTTGATTTTTTTCAAAGGTTTAGCTACCTATAAAACCAGGTTTAATCCACCATTTTCTTCATAAAAAAGAATCTGTACCAAGTCAGGAATATGACAGTTGCTATTCATTCGTTTGATGTTTTTGAGATTTTGATTTTGCCATTTGATTAGGTTTTTTCTGTTTTGTATTTTCCTCGGAGTTCAGTATTTTTGTGATTTTACTTTTTTTATAAAGAATTACTCCTTGCTGTTTTAAACGTATACAACTGTAACAAAAAAAACTATCCAATATCACTGCCCTTATCTAAGTTACCTTGTTGCATTTGTTAAAAAATCATTGTGTTCAATAGCCAATAGCCGAATGTTTCTAGTGAATTTACTTCTAGTACTACTATATTAATACGATAAATAGTAGTTATTTTTGTACATCTGGATCCTTTTCATTGGGAAAGGATAAGAATAAAGGCTTTAAAAGAATATTTTAAGTGGTCAATATGTTTCCATCCTTTAGTCAAAAGTAGCATTCATGTATTTGATCATAAAATAAAACCTATCATTTAATACAATAACAAATGGCAAAATTAAAATCTCACACAAATCTGGATCCTTTACAGAATTACAGAATAAAGAACAAAGTATTCTTGAAGTTCCAAAGGAAGTACTTACTGGCATATGTTAACGGATTTGGAAAACTAACAATATATTATAAACATTATAAATGCAATAATTAAATACTATTACAGGGGAGAAAAATAGAGTACTAATTTCATAAGATTAAATCTTAATAAGTTAAGAAATTGTATAAGTAAAATAAACCGTGGAACTTATTTCAATCATCAACTTTCATCTAGCATTCTCAGTATGACAGGGGCAAACAAATTGACAACAGAAAACCTGTATATATATATCAGATCGGTTCTGGATGTTTCTCTTTTATCTTCAATATATACATGTATATATTTTGAATTGCGACTATCTATAGTTCCGTAACTTTCCATCTAGACGTATAAACCACCGATCGACAAGTGCGTTCATTTTTGTTAAATCAATGTTCCAAAATGTCCATAATTATTGACATCGAGTATACACTGCAATTTATTTTTCCCAATTTACCCTTAAAAAATGTGTAAATAGATTTTTATTTCATTAAATCTTTTCTTGGAAGTATATAGATTTTCATAAATATCATTCTTTACATCAGAAATGTTATTTATAAACAAGCGTGAGAGTTTAGTAATGACTAGTATATCCCTGCTGTGGCCGAGAGAAATCTGCGTGCAGAGTGTTATCCCTCAATATGATACGTCAATGCATGGTCGCAGTGATATTTGCCATTTGTTACTAGCACGTCATGGTGTGAGCATAGATATAATATGTAAGATTAGAAAATATTTCAACAACTATTCATAAGGAAAACATTGTACATATGTTACTTTTCAATGTAGTTTTGGTTGCAAACAATATAATATTGGTTTGTTTAAAACACTTGATGAAAGTTAACGTTGAACAAGATTTCTCCTAACCACTTACTTATAGGGGAGGTAGATGTAATAACACTCCTCGACACAATAGAATTTGCAGTAATTAGATAGAAGACAAAATATTCCCTTTTCAATTGTCTATCAGAACAACGAAAATATATGATATCAATGACAACTAATTTTGAAAACAATTTAAAGAATCAAACCCCACATATAACCTGATATGGTAAATGAATAATGAAGATGAGAAATTATTAGAAGAACGAACTATGCATATTCATTAAGAAAACAACCGTTTTGATGGGATTGACACAAACACATATATGGAAGTATTTCATTTCTATATTCGTAACTAGAACTCAGATAATATATTTTCTCTTAAACTTTATAATTTTCCATTATTGAGGTCTAGAGCATCGTTCTGTTGTAAATCTTGCAGAGTGATTTAGCCCATACTGATGTGCATAAGACATGAGGAAAACCACTATTTTTGTAAAATAAGCATGCATTTGAAGCTGGTTCTAAATTATCACTCCTTGATTACCTCTCCAGTGTCGTGATTAGTTCATCTCTGATATGTACTGTTCATGTTGTCAACTATCTATGTTCTTTGTTTTATTTTTTCGTTATATATTTAATATCTTTTATTAAATCGACCTTAAAACATCACACACTTAAGACTGATAATAATTTATGTTGTTCATGGTTATGTGTTTTCATTGAAATCTTTAATTATCACATGGTTCATAATAATTATCATTTTCAATTACTTTTTTTATGAATTGCATGTATCTTGCCTGAAGAGGGCCTATAATTGGTTGATAAATTGTCAAATGTCGAAAACTTTGTTGTTGAAAAAAGCAATATTTTGAGAAATTGTGATATGCGTAGGGCTTTGTGATACACTATGAAAATTGGAAACTGGGAATGATATAGATTTTGTCTGTACATGATTATCTTTCTTTTCTTTTATAAATATGCAGTTAAGATTAACATTCTTTTTTTCAGTGTTATAATTAGTTCCTAATACAAATGTCTCGATAAAACATAAAACTGAACATTATGTATTTGTATTACAATAACCTATTTTAACAGATAGTTTCTTTTAAGAATATACGAATGTGGGTTAGAAATAACTTTTAATCAGTATGGTTCCGGCCTAACAAACTATATATGTGTCAACTTTATCAGCAGAAAAATCATTTTTCTATTGACCCGCGTCCTCGGTTTTCCTATGGACATGTGTCCTATCTTTTCTAAATTAGAATAGACATTATGATACCTTCTAAAACACCAACGATACTTCATTCTTTTCATATCCGGAGGTTTAGTCGATAGATACTTTATTCAACATTTGTTCCTTTGCCATTGACAAAACTACAAGATAGGATCTTTTAAGTGGTCGATGACACTGCTGGTGGAGTTTTTATTTCCCGCGGTTATCACCATTTAGTCAGCATTTCTGTGTTGACATGAATTATCATTGATATGGTGATAATTATGAATTAACTGTTTACAAAACTTTACATATTTGAAAAACCTAATGCATTTCTGCCTCAGGATTAGAAATGCTTTTCAACTTCGTAATTTTTTTGGCCTTTTTAACTTTTGTTTTATTCTAGCGTCATTGATGGGTCTTTTGTTGACAAAACGCGCGTCTGGCGCAAATACAAAATTTCAATCCTGGTATCTATGATGAGTTTATTTAAGCATTGAATTATAAATAAAAAAGTGGCGTGGTTAAACGTCTATGTCAAACCAAGATACCAAAGCAATAAACAAAGGGACAGCTTGAAGTCTACAACATTGAAGCATATACATTACGCAAATCTCATTCTTTTTCTGTCTCTGAAAAATTTCTTTCATGTAAGTCAATAAAATTATATCCAATTTTGTTTAAGGTAAAGTTTGCATGATACCTGGAATTTTTTCTTTTAGTATCATTTAGTTTTGGGAGGAGTACCCGATAATTTAATGAAAAAAATCAAATATCGCCCGTCCTGTTTTTTTTGTGAGAAATGAGTTATGAAACTTATACACATTGCTAATTACCACAAAACACTGATCAAGTTTAATTTGAGTAGTGTCACTTTT
The DNA here is from genome assembly GCF_965363235.1 of Mytilus galloprovincialis. NCBI lineage: Eukaryota > Metazoa > Mollusca > Bivalvia > Mytilida > Mytilidae > Mytilus > Mytilus galloprovincialis. Next base: position 13,474,326 of record NC_134842.1, read on the forward strand.
ACCATTCTAGAGTTTAAATTTGGGTAGTGTCACTTTTACCATTCTAGAGTTTAAATTTGGGTAGTGTCACTTTTACCATTCTAGAGTTTAAATTTGGGTAGTGTCACTTTTAACATTCTAGAGTTTAAATTTGGGTAGTGTCACTTTTAACATTCTAGAGTTTAAATTTGGGTAGTGTCACTTTTAACATTCTAGAGTTATGGCCCTTTACAAATGGAAAAAATGCTGATTTTTTCGTTTCTGTTCTTTTACTTTAATAGTTTGCCTTAACCTAATATTTTGAAACTTATACACAATGCTTATTACCACAAAACACAGACCTAATTTGAATTTGGTGGCCTTACGTTTACTGTTCTATAGAAATTCCCCTTTTCAAATTGAATAAATTGCCTCGCTGAGCGCAGCTGGATACAACCGCAGATGTCCAACCATAAAAAGTTGGGGCCAAAATGGACACAATATTCACGCTTGATACAGGTTTGAATTTGGATTGTAATTAAATATTTGACACATACATGTAATAGGTTTCTGCCACAGAATAACTGTAGTCAAAGAACTAAAGGGTTGATTCTGCATTCCTTTGATCAGGAAAAACAATAAATAATTAAAGTAAAAAACACAAAACAACAATTAAATATTGTTTCTGTTAGCGTTTTCATCGCATCTCTTACAGTTAACTAGATATAATTGACGTCATTAATAGTAACGACTTGTAAGGTTACTACATAGTACCGTCTCACGGTCGTCGTCATATAAAATGCGGAATAATATTTACATACCGATAGTTCACTTCCTATTCAAGGATGGATGTAATGCTCTACAACTTCGTACTTTATTTGGCCTTTTAAACTTTTTTGGATTCGAGCGTCACTGATGAGTCTTTTGTAGACGAAACGCGCGTCTGGCGTATATACAAATTTTAGTCCTGGTATCTATGATTAGTTTATTTTGTACAGGTGAATTAAGTTTTAAAAAAAAAAAAAATATCTTGCAAGGCTAAAAGTACATTTAATGTTCGTGGAATGTCATGCACAAACGAAATTAAAACAGCCACTTAATTCGTGTTTCAAACTTCAAAATAATATTTGATAGAAAACCTAAAGCACTGTTATCAAATAATATGAGTCAACAACTACAAACTAATTATACTATCAATGATTAAACCTCTAAACAAATAAGCATTCTTTCAATTTTTAAAACACGAGATGCTGTTTTTTTTTCAAATTCTAAAAGTAAAATCGTTGTTATTGTCATTATACCTTTACAGTATTTTTGTGGCATTGCTAATTTAAACAACCAAAAACAAACAAAATAGGAACAAAACTGAATACCAAAAAAAAGTGATAAATTTTCCATATTACATTTTTTAATAGCCATGTTCGATCATGTAAAATAAAAAAAAGTCAATAATTCTTACATGTTGAAATGAAGCAGGGTTTAGTATGTAAGATAAATTTGCTCATCAGGGAAATGATTGAAATGTTCATCATCTAATTGTACATCATCAAATAAATTTTGTCTGAATTTTTTTCTTCTGAAGATTTACAGGTTTTACACAGTCTCTGTTCTCATTGAATTTTAATGTAACTATCATTTTTTAGTTCAAGACCATGATCACTTATGTTAATTTTTGTACACATTTCCTGATAAAAAAAATCATGAAACAGTAGATTAACATTGGCTTCTAGTGAAGATCTAATTTGAAATACAGAAAACTGCTACTCTAGTCGATTGTATCTAATTTATATTTATAAATCTTTATAAAGTAGTTTATTTCATTATTAGTTTCTGATTTTAAATTTTTTAAATGAATATCAATTATGTGGCCATTTTTATAAATTTCCAGTTTACAAAACTTTGAATTTTTTGAAAAACTAAGGATTTTCTTATCCCAGCAATAGATTAACCTAGCCATAGTTGGCACAACTTTTTGGAATTTTGGGTCCTCAATGCTCTTCAACTTTATACTTATTCGGCTTTATAACTTTTTTGATCTGAGCGTCACTGATGAGTCTTATGTAGACGAAACGCGCGTCTGGCTTATTAAATTATAATCCTGATAACTAATTATATCTGTTATGTTCTCACAGTTGACCAATTTGTGTTTATAATGCATACGGTTATAGTCTGGTAAGACGATTTTATCATTTGTATACAAAGAATATAAACCTTGTAAATCAAGAGATTTCAAAAATTCGACAAACAAAATGACTTAGTAGAGGTATTTGTCTCTAAAACAAATACATATATACTTTTAATATATATATGAAGGTATAAGGTAATTTTATCAGAGACAAGTGACTGTGCGCCTTGAATATGGTGTGGAAGACAAACTACAAAGAACTCCCCAAGATGTATTTGCACAGAATTCTAATTCAAGTGTTCCCGCCATTGTGACTGTTAATACATACCTGTTTCATCTATAAATAGACATGAAATACACATCTTGTGTTTATTATTACATGTGTTCAATATCATTCATCATCATTTTGTTTATCATGTGACGGAAAGGTATGTATTCATAAATTGCACAGCAAGCACTTGCTTTCTGCACGATAACTCATTATTTAGGTAAGCGGACGTTGGAAATAATTAAACAAAACAACGAACTCCAAGGTAAAATAAAAAAAGGGGGAAAGTCAATTCTAACTGTCAAAGCTGATTGAAGTACTGTAAAAACAACTCATATTCCTAACATATTACAGTTACTTTTTCCCGAAAAAAATGGTTTGACAGCTTCCTATACTCGTCATTGTTTTTTAGTTGACCATATAAAAATATGGAGATTTGGTATGATTGACAAATGGACAAATATCCACCAGAGTTTAAGGTTCATGTGGACCCTATGGCTAAAATGGCCGTATTTTCAGCTCAAAATTTACTCTGAGTACAGACAAACCTGCGCATCTGTAAAAAATTTCAGGCATAGCATGCCCTAGATAAATAAATTTCAAATATGTTTTAAGTTTTAGAAAAATAAAAACTTACCAGGATTTTGCCGTGCACTTTTTTCATTCCTCCAGAAGGTGCCAAAATAAACTAAGTTGAGAAACAGGTTTGAGAACTTCCCCACAGGTAATAATTGAAGTGAGCTGTATTGCTTGACTTGGACATGAGATGGACAATGGATACCTGACAAGAATTGGTTATTTAAACTGTGTACCTGAGTGGACCATATCAAGGTAAACTCAACTGTTTGTTAATTTTATCATCTTCTGCAGGGACGAAAAAAAGTTTTCAGCAAAATCCAGTTAAGTTATGAATTTTCTAAATCATACAATGTATTTGAATTGTATTTATCTAGGGCATGCTATGCCTTAAAACTTTTCCAGATGCATAGGTTTGCCTGTACTCAGAGTAAATCTTGAGGTGAAAATACGGCCATTTTAGCCATAGGGTCCACATGAACCTTAAATGAAGTGCATTCAGCAATTATAGGTAACGGTTTGGCCCACTCGGATATTAAAGGCACTGACATGAAAAATATGAAAAAAAATCAATTGGAGAAAAAAATGGCTTAATTTTCAACAATAATAATGTGACACATATACATGATATAGTGATCAGTAGCGGATTTGATCGGGAAAGGGGAGTTTAGAGATTGTACCTTTTCTATTAGAAAATATACCATTTTGGCATAAATATTCCCCAAAACTGTAAGCCTTGCTATTTTCGAGCTCGTCAGATTTCATTCCTTTTTCATGAATTACGCCCCCCTTTTTTTTCTCTTCTCATAAAGCCAACCCCTGATGGTGAACGTGACAATAATAATAATAATAACTTTTATTTAAAGAGGGTGAATCAATATAAAATCACTTATCTACCTTGAGGCTCTAACATACAGCACACAGAACAAAAATTATAGATACTACAAATTTTTGAACATATAACTAAATTTTCACAATATAGTTGTTAATTTCTGTGTCATTATGGTCTCTTGTTGAGAGTTGTCTCATTGGCAATCATACCACATCTTCTTTTTTTATATATTTCATGCTATATATATATATATATATGATTGTTTGTAGAAAAGGAAAGAAAAAAAAAGAATCTCAGATAAAATAATGATCGGGATCTAGCAGATAAAATTGTGTAAACTCGCGACTGAAGATATAAAAAAGAAAATGTGGTATGATTGCCAATGAGACAACTGTCCACAAGATACCAAAATGACACAGACATTAACAACTATGGATCACCGTACAGCCTTTAACAATGAACAAAGCCCATACCGCATAGTCAGCTATAAAAGGCCCGATAAGACAATGTAAAACAATTCAAACGAGAACACTAACAGCCTTTATTTATATAAAAAAATGAACGAAAAACAAATATGTAACACATAAACAAACGACAACCACTGAATTACAGGCTCCTAAAGTCATAAATACAAGCACTGCTTTTACGTTAACTGTTGTTGAAAGACTGGAGCAATACAATTTTGTTAATTTTACTTCTCCTATGCAAAGACCGTGTATAACAGAAGATTATTTTGACCTTAGATGAGCGATGAATTCCTCCTTTACTCAATATGTTAACCGCGTAGATTGAAAAATTGATAACTTCTCGTTTTGGCTTTGAATTTTGTTGAAGTGCAACAGTGCTATGCTAGTACTGTATTTATGACTTTAGTACTTTAAATACAAAACGGTTGTTTTTCTTTCTTTACTGCAGCATTGAACATTGTCGTTAATTTTTCTTTTTCAGGAAAAAAATATGGGACAACTTTGGTCAAACTCCGATGGAGTAACATGTTCTAAAGATACAGCTTTAAATACAGCTTGGCAAATTTGTAAGATACAAAATCAGATGTGTGTTGGTTATTTCTTCATAACTTTCTGTTATAACTACATGATATACAAAAATGATATGCATCATGTGCATATATTTCTATTACATCTATCAAATTCAAAAAGTAATTGCAATCTCAATTATATTTCCAAGGAAGTGAAATGAACTTATCAACAAAGGTTTTCTAATTCTGAGTTTTTAACGTACAAACCCACCTTGTTATCGGTGTTTCATGTCCCTCAAAGGAATGCCTAACTCTGCCAGGCTTATAACTGTATATTATTATTGAATCATTAGGGCATTTCAGATGCATACCTGGTGGAAACACCTGGTCTGAATCCCATGAATGTTGTGAAATTTCATTCTTTCACGTACTTTTGTACAAGTAGGGCTATGCGATACTAATGGCACTAAGGTCTTAAGTACTCATGAACAGAGAATACTTCAAATATAAAGAGGTTCGTTTATGTTTTCTGAGAAATATGATGACAGATTTTAAGACAAGGATGTACGAAAGACCTTTGCACTTTTAAAACAAATCCTATGCAGACCATTTTTTTTCTCTCTCTTAAATATGAAAAAGGTAATGTAGTATGATTGTAAATACACTCATCATAGATATCAAGAATAACATTTCGTAAGGTAGACGCACGTTTCGTTCACCACAAACTTGTTATTGACGATCGAATCAAATAAGTAAAAAGGGAAAAGTTCAAGAAATTCAATTAGCACTCAGAACTAAAATATAAGAGATGAGGCATCTCTCCAGAAAAGAAAAAAATGACGTAGCAGTTATTAAATTCAAGGCCATCTTACAATCTTCAACACTGAGCAAAATCTATACCGTATATAACATTATAAAGGCATCGACATTACAAATGAAAAAGAATTCAATTTAGAAAAGTAAAAAACTAACGATATATATGTGTACACAAAAATAAACGAAGAATCAAAATGATATATTGCAACAAACTACAATTGCAGGCTCGTTACTTTGGCAATGTACATTTAGAACGTAGCGGGGTTTGATTAACAGAGTTGTGGGCGCCGAACCTTCCATTTACCTTGGAAAATCGTACAGTACAATACAAGAACAAGCTGTATAATATATTAACCGATAAAACAAATAAGATATACAACAATAATAGAGAAAGACAGAAAAGTTTGAAATAATTAACATTATAAATTATAGGAGTCATAACGAAGATTATTTGATATTGTATTGTTTCATGAGCAGGTTTCCCAAAATGTATTACAGTTGATACTTTAAGAAGGGTTGATAATTTATTCTTTTGTGTTTACAGCAAACAGCGATAATGTAGATCAGACAATTATTATGCGTGAAAAGATAGAAACGAAACGTCGTCATAGTGATACAGTTGATCGATGGACAAGACATACAGAACTAACAGCATTGACAATTGCTTGTTTGTAAGTAATAATTGGATATACGTTGCATTTTTGTAAATATCGACAACGCAATTTCCAATAGGAACTCCTTTTATAACTAAAACTGTTCCATTTTTACTATGAAGTTTTGAAAAAAGTTATTTCTAGAATGGAAAGTTTGTATGCATTACTATTTGTTTAAATTTGACCGCTATGCATGTATATAATATCTGGTAACATTACCAAGTAATGTCTCTACGAGATGCAACATAAAGATCATATCTGAGAACCAGTTCGTGAACGGAACGAAATATCTTCGAATTTATATATCTCCCCGAAAGAGACGTGGTTTGTGAAACAGCTGTATTTACAAAGTACAACCTATAACTTCCGTTGGTTCATATAGTCGAGCATTTGTTACGTCTGGTTTAATGGAAAAAAGTAATATCACAAAAATACTGAACTCCGAGGAAAATTCAAAACAAAAAGTCCCTAATCAAATGGCAAAATCAAATGATAAAACACAAATTGCACCTGTTGTGTTGTTCATGTTATTACAAAGCCGTTAAAGTCTTATTCGGTAGGTCACATTCATTAAAAGGGAAGGGGATGGTAGATACAACATTAGGAACATATCCAAAGTGCTTGTCCTGCCGATGGAGTGGAGTTTTATCAGGTTCAGTTTCACCTGTTATCACCAACGGCGAAACGAAATAGAAATGAAGCAGACTTTTAAGTTTCAGTAATATTCTTAATTTCAAACTCACTTACTTGGTATATGATATGCAAGCACTCCCTGAAATGTAGGTTATTGAGTGACAGGCCATCATCAATTTATCTATCAGTAAAATTTTGCAAGATTTATTTTTTGTCATTTTTATGCCTCATTTGTGTACATAGATAGTTCTTCATGTTGGGATTTACAATTTGTACCATAGAGATATCAACATCTGCCGAAAGAGCCATCCAAACTCTACCTTCCGTGTATTTTTTTTTTTGAAACAGTACGTCTCTTCAAAAAAAAATATTTTGCATGACAAACAAGAAAGGTGAATCCATGATATCCACTTATGCAGATGAAGGTCTCTATAATGAGACAGTGTATTTCATCTTTCAATTGAGCATGTGCAATAGTAGTGTAAAGCGTAAGAAAATAAAATTAGAGGCTCTCAAGAGCCTGTGTCGCTTACCTGTATCTACTGTGGTTTTGGAAATCATGTAAAATAAGGTTAAAATCATTATAAATAGTATAAGATACCCCCAATAGTGATTGAGACCAAGTTGTGTTTAATTTAGCCTCGTAGTTAAAGCATGTCATCCCAGTGTAGTCTAACAATAGTTACTAAAGACCCCTTATCATTATTTAGATTAGTGTTCAAGTTGTGACCATTTGAAATTGTTTTTTAACAATTTTTCCATACGTTTCCCATAGACTTCTATTTTCAGCCATAATGGCTGTCAGGGTCATTGGATAGACTTTTCAACAAGATACTCTTCTAATAATTGTGCCAAAGTTAAATTCTATTTGGCCCAGTAAATTAAGGGGAGACGATTTTTGTAAAAGATTACAAAAATTGTTAAAAACATTGTTGAAAATCGAATATAAAGGGTAATAACTCCTTACGCGGTCAATTTACCATTTTGGCCATTATGACTTATTCGTACATTGTACTTTGCTGAACAGTACTGCTGTTAACAGTTTATCTCTATCTATAATAATATTGAAGATATTAACCAAACACTGCAAAATTTCCTTAAAATTACCTATTCAGGGACAGCAACCCAACAATGGGTTGTCTGGTTCGTCTTCAGGGCAGATAGATCTAAACCTGGTGAACCGTTTTACTCTGTATGCTTTAGCTTCAGAGATATAAGCCAAAAACTGCATTTACCTGCTATGTTCAATTTTAAGTCATTGCGGCCATGTTGGTTGGCAAGCGGGGTCGTCGGACACTTTTTTTTTTAAATTCGATACCCCAATGATGACTGGGACCAATTTTGTTTAAATTTGGCCTAGTGGTTTCAAAGGACGACGGACGACGACGACGATGGACGCTAAGGGATGAGAAAACCTCATATGGCTTTCAGGCCAGATGAGCTACTAAAAACACGATAGGGATAAAAAGGAAAATATTCCCTTGAATAAGACAGTTGTAGGATATTAATCCTACATTTTATTTTAGTAAAAAAAATCAAGGTCATAAACAAATATCTATCTTGGTTCTTTCAAAGCACCCTTCTTTTTTTATTTTGGTGTTCCTATAGAATATTTTTTGGAAACTTCAGGTAACATGGTTAATACTACATTGTAAAGCTTGTACATAGGTAAAGTGGTGAAAATTGGATTGATTAACTAACAGTGATGGTTGTTTTTTTCTTATATGCCATGAAATTTGTGATGAAAGTTTGTTTGTAATACTGGACAGGATAAAACTTTACTCATGCCAAGTTTTACTTTATTTGAAACAAAGATAAATTCTGCACATTTTTTTGAAAATCAACAAATTATACAGCCGGGATATTTTTATCGTCTTTATTTGTATTAAAACCAAAGGGGATATCAGAAAATACAGACCAAAGGGAATAAAGACGTAATTTTTTCACCTTGATAATATCATGAATCATTCGCAAATATAGTTAACATCTTATTGAACTTATATTACAGGAATAATGATGTGAAACTTGTTAAGGAATTGATAAAGAAAGGTGCAGATGTTAATTTAGTTGCCAGAGGAGATCAGCATACAAATTACGAAAACAGTGTGCCACCCATATTCTATGCTGCAAATAACAGTAGCGTGGAAATTGTGAAACTTCTTACAGATGCAGGTACGTAGTATATTGCAGAGGTTGGGGTAGTCAGTTTGTTATCGGCTTATGCATTTAGATATTCCATTTGTATCTACTTTGATTCTATCTTTTGTAATCCACCATTTTCTTCTTCAGAATATTTATATACCATGTCAGGAATATGGAAGTTGTAATCCATTGGTTTGATGTGTTTAAGCATCTGATATTGCCATTTGATTAGGGACTTTCCGTTTTGAAGTTTTTCTGGGAGTTCGGTATTTTTGTGATTTTACTTTTTGGTACAGTAGACATTACGTTGGTTACTCGTTTTTCGTCACTAAAGTAAATCATTACATAAGTTTTTGGAAAGTATCTGTTATTCTAATGGTAGTTCTTACATTTTCAATTGCAATGGACAGTTTTTTTTAAAAATTAAAACAGATATTCATGGTTGTTTTAATTGTTTGATTAAGATAATATATTGATCATTAAGCCCACGCAACTATTGTAATATGTATTAGTATTCCTTAGAATATTTTCTAAAGAACTTAACTTGCCCTTAAAATTGAGAGAAAATGATGAATTAACAAAATACACTTTATAAATATGTTTATTATAAAAAGACTGACTTGAAATGCTGGCAAATAAATAGTCATCGAAAATTAATCATTAGTGATCTTATCAATTTCATCATAATTGAGAGAAAAAGAAAGCATTCTTGTTTCACTCATTTGAATATATTGTGTTTTTTCAAGTGTTCATTGCTATTAATTGTCTTGCACAAGATGGCGCCGCATTACTGGAATTAGACTTATGGTTTCATAATACAGGTTGTGTGCCACTTAAAACTAGACAAGACCAGCAAAGTAGTTGTTAGTATATATAGGAAGATGTGGTATGAGTGCCAATGAGACAACTCTCCATCCAATAGCCTGTGTCGCTCACCTGTATCTACTGTGGTTTTTGGAAATTATGTAAAATAAAAATAAGGTCAAAATCATTATAAATAGTATAAGATACCCAAATAATTTGTTTAGGTTTGTGATACAAAATGGAAAACAAACAATGACACACACAAGTTCGAAATAGAGTGAATTCTTTTTGTAAGGCATTATAATCTAAATAACAGTACTGTAGTTGAAGAGGTGCCACCGTTAATCTTGATTTGACGGTCGCAACATTCCGTTTTACTATCTCTGCTACGTGTTGCCAGTGAAACTGCATTTGCGACCGTTAAATTGACTACAGTACTGTTATTCCTTAAATAACTGTCAAATAATGTTAGCTCACATTTCGATAGATCATTCTATCCCTATAATCAACCAGAAAAACATATTTATCTAAATAATATTTCTTAGTTGATATTTCGGTTTTACGACCTCGTATCCTTGGGAACAGAATTGATTGTGGCATCAAAATAAGCGTATGTTGTGTATTGTGTACTGTTGTATGTTGTCTGTTGGTGTATTTTCGACACATGAGTTTGAATGTCCCTATGGTACCTGATTCCTCTCTTTAAATTTTGTCTACCTCTATATCGATCCATAATTCTTTGCAAAGTTATCACTGTATACAACTACAACAAAACAGCTATATTTTCTATATTTTTAATTTGATTTTCTCGTTTCAAATTTTCCAACATTCCTGTTAAGCATATGAAGTGTATTATATTGCAGGAGTTGATATAAATAGATTCCAGGGACTTCCACAGTGTATCAATTTACAGAAACCACCTGACGCACGTGCAATCATTGGTCCAAATCGGCTTCAGTATTTTGGATTTTCGAGACATTCTGGTGGTCCTCAAATGTTTTTAAAAGTACTAGAGCAGTATTTAAATGCTGGCGTTAAACTTAACACTACATCTTGGGGACCATGTCTCTTTTTAGGGTAAGCTTGATTTCATTTTTAAACACGTTTTGTTTTAATTACTATGTATACTTGTCGAGATTTTTATTGAATTTTATCAAAATAAAATCATTAGAGATTATTAAAATCAACTTTCAAAAAGGTATGAAGTGCTTCGCAGCATCATAAATTTTTTGTTTGTGTCTTTTAGATTTTTCAGTTAAAATGAAGGAGTTTTTATTTAATCCTTATAAGTATTTATAAGGTCTCTTTTGATTTTTGGATTCTCTTGTTTTTATTATTAGTTATATGTCATGAAATCAAAAATTGTAAGAACGCTCATAAAGCAGAGATGGTCGCCTTCCGTTCTGTTGACCGTGAATTGGTCTAGATTGTAACAAAACATACAAGAAAATAACCCCAAGAATCTTAATCCTTGAACCTTGGAATTAAAACTTAGATCTTTTTGATTAGCCTGACTCAAGATAAATTGCTTGCTTATAATTACATGTTTCATTACGTTCTCTAATGATTGAAATTATTTCAGGTAAAAGCGATACTCTTGACTCTATTGTTAGCTTAAGGTGATACATCACACTACAGGGAGATAACTCTGTATAAATCAGCTGAACGTTTTAATCACGTGCTATTGTTAGGGAAGTATTAAGTTTCTCAATGATCTAAATCAGTGTTTCTCTAATTTTTGTGCTATTTTCACATTTCCTGACCGGTGTGAGAAAAATATTTCTCCTCACTTGTGAAAAATCTTTATATTTCTCCCGACTAGTGAAAAATGTTTTTTCTCGGCAAATGATTAGTCAAAATTTGATTATGACGTCTAAATGTTTTGTTTTCTTCTGAATCTTCCTATTGTGACGTCATGAAAAAAGGAGACAATGTCTGATGACGTTGCATTTAAAGAACACAAGTTTCTTAAAATCTTTGAAAAAGAAGGATAAAAATCATTAGAGAAACAGATTCCTACACTTTAACTCGTGTATTACGATATTTCTCCACTCTCGACAGTTAAATTTTAGTTATTTAAAGAGCTCGGCAAGCCTCGCGCTTTAAATAATAAAATTTAACTGTCTCGAATGGAGAAATATCGTAATACACTTGTTGCAGTGTAGGAATCTATATTTCTCTAATGTTTGTGCTATTTTCACATTTCCTGACCGGTGTGAGAAAAATATTTCTCCTCACTAGTGAAAAATCTGTTCTCGGCAAATAATTGGTTGAAATTTAGTTGTGACGTTAAACTTTCTCGTTTTCTTCTGAATTTTCTTATTGTGACGTCATGAAAATGGGCACAAATTTCCTCAAATCTTTGAAAAGGAAGGATAAAAATCATTAGAGAAAGTGATTCCACCACTGTAACTCGTGTATTACGATATTTCTACACTCTCAACAGTGAAATTTTAATTATTTAAAAAGCTCGGCAAGACTCGCGCTTTAAATATTAAAATTTAACAGTCTCGAGTGGAGAAGTATTGTTATACACTTGTTGCAGTTGTGGAATCTATATTTATCAAACTGATAAATCCAATTAAGTTTTCCCGATAAAGTGTGTGGTTTGATATTTTTTATTTTTTTATTTTTCGTCGACGGGTCAAAGTAAATACTTTGTCAAAATTTTATGAAAATGAAAATTTAACGAGCCAAATTATTTTTAGTCAAGGTACATGTATTTGGTATAACCTTAAGTAACAGTGAGAGTAAAACATGGTTTAAATTTATTTTGTTCAGATGATGATAAAAATACATTGTTGACGTTAATACTTGTGTGTTATGTGTGCAAGTTCTAGATCAATATTTTCTAAATAAAGGCAACAGTAGTATACCGCTGTTCAAAATTCATAAATCGACGAGAAAAAAACAAATCCGGGCCACAAACCAAAACTGAGGGAAAGGCATCAAATATTAGTGGAGAACTACGACTCAACAGAAATACAACAGCAAAATGCAACACACATAGAAACGAACCACAATATAACAATGGCCATTCTCCCGACCTGGCACAGGATATCTTAAGATTAAAAATGGTGGGTTGAACCTGTTTCTTTGGCATGCCAAACCTCCCGCTTTCATGGCAATGTTAAATATAACATTAAAATGACAACATTACATGACAGGACTACAATACAAATAAAAGGGAAAATGTATAATGATAGACAATGCATTTGAAATAATTTATAGAAAATATAATTATCTAATATACACAGAGAAAATATGTCAGTGAACAGAGCTATTCAATTTTGAATTTAAATTTAAAGCAATACTTATTGGTGGTATATCATTTAACATTGTATATCAGAAACACAATGGGGGAAAGGGCTTGTGGTCACTTTCCAACAAACATTTAAATCCTCGTTGAAAAAGGTATTCGTTTGACTGTGCGGGATGCACAAGTACGCTGTAACTTACGGTCAGAATGAGGATCTCACATACGATTCCACTAGCAAATGAAATGACACGATCTCTGCATGTTGAGAACCGTTCCAACAACTCTTTCGGGCTGTATGTGATCTTTTGTAAGGCAAAATTTCTGTTCCTATCCAATTTACCATAAATTTGTAGTGACAGTTACAATTATCTCAACCATGAACTTCGATGATCTCTATTACAGGACGTACAGGTCTATGGTATTTATTGTTAATTTGTTCTCGTCCTCAACATTCATGTTTTATATTTGCAAAACATTAAACTTGGGGCAAAAATCATATGGTCAAATAATTGACTCAATGACTTTCAGGTTGTATAACTAGAATATAATTTGGATGAGAATTACGTGTAACTGGTTTAATGTCATACATCGACTTCAACGTTTTGAAGTCATATATGATAACTATTATAGAAAAGTCAGACAGCTAATCGTTGGCACATGATGTATTTCAGTCAAATCGTAAATGAAGACTCTTTATGAAAGCTTTTATCTTTATATATTACAGAAGAGGTAAAGTTTATGAGGCAAATCGTCCAACGACCTTACACATATCCGGTCCCTGGTTTATTTGTACTACAGCAATAATGTTACTACAACATGGAGTGGATCCGAACTTGTACAAATTTGGAGATGTTTTATGTCAACAAAGAGATCACTGCATGTTCTCTCGACAAAATGATTACTGTATTGATGACAAGACATTTGTGGCAACATTTTTGGCTGCTGGGTACGATTTAACCGTCTCTGATATGAATCGCTATGAAAATGATTACTTCAAAAGTGGAACGGACTTTCAAATAGTGAACGACTTTGGAAGGACGCCAAGGTTAAAGCACCTTGCTCGAACACAAATTCGAAAACATATCAGATCCGTAAATGAAGATACATCAGTATTTCCTGTTATCGACAAGTTAACACTTCCAACAATTCTTAAAGATTTTTTAAAACTATATGACGTGAGTCCTTCTGATATGTCATCGATTGTTTGCTATGAACATAGACGATGATTACTATATGATACACATAATAGTATGTCTTGACTTGAATTATTTAAAGCCTCACTTTCGATGATTTTCAGTTCAGCCTATCACACAAGAACGAACGGCAACTTGCACAAAACACATTTTGTGAGCGAAACCCCAGTATTCATGACTTTAGAGAAAGGTAACCTCCATAATTGTCTCAGAAGGAAAAGCCCTTGTTTGCCTAATGAAAAATATAGAAATTATTTAAATACTAACTTACTAAGGCTTTTTCTACCTCAGCTGTATTTGGCAAAACTTTAAGGAAATTTTTGGTCATTAATGATCCTCACTTTCGTACCTTATTTGACCTTGGCCTTTTTAACATTTTTAATTCGAGCGTCACTAATGAGTCTTTTGTAGACGAAACGCGGGTCTGGCGTACAAGTAAAATTTCAATTCTGATATATATTATTAGTTTATTTCATAGCAAACCCACTCTTAGCAAAACAATACGTTTCCTGAAACTGATGCTAAGTAAAATGATCAAAAATGCACAAATAAAAAACCAACCTAAAAATCTTAAATAAAACGTAAAAGAAAAATCGACAATACCATGGCAACATAAAGAAAAACAACGAAAAGATCATCGGTAGCCAACAAAAAATTACATCGAAAGCGACGTATAAAGCAATAAAAAGCTTACAAAAACAAGGAGGTTGATTTCATGTTATTAAGAGTTTCATTGATAAATACTGTGTTTTCTAACATATGTGTCACCCTACAGATTGACCGACATTCCCATGCATCAATAAAGTGGGTTTTTTTTATATTCCCATTTCAGACGTTTAAATTTTTTTTTATAAAATATTGAAAAAATTGAAAGAGGCTAAGCAATCATTTAAAACAAATACCATACATCTGGATATCGATGCTGACAGTGAACAGAATATTTTTTTTTATAAAAAACAGGGCAAA
Source organism: Mytilus galloprovincialis (assembly GCF_965363235.1). Lineage (NCBI taxonomy): Eukaryota > Metazoa > Mollusca > Bivalvia > Mytilida > Mytilidae > Mytilus > Mytilus galloprovincialis. Next base: position 13,489,527 of record NC_134842.1, read on the forward strand.
ACTATTTAAATTATGAACTCTTCCAACAAGAACTTCATTTGGAATTCTCAAGCTTATATATATTCAAGTGCATGTGTAACTATTTTCGATGAAAGCTACGTTCTATACCAAATGAGTATTTAGTATTTACAACCGCCATCATTATTTGGAAGTAACGATACAGTTGATAAATTACATTATGCGTTTTTCTGGTCATAATCATGACATTTTTCAAGTTTAACCCTTTTCATTGAATTTTAGCTGTTGTTAACTAGTACAATGTACCTGGTTTTCTGTGCTCAATCATCCAGACAATCCACTCATTTATGAATCTTTGTCTGCGTTGTTTGGATTTGTATTTACTAGTAACTAATGTCTAAGCTGAAACTGACAGATCAACTGATTCATTAGAAGTAATCGATGAGTAATGTATCGTACAAGTTGTAGATAGCCTGCATGGTATATGATCTACATACAAGTTGTAGATAGCCTGCATGGTATATGATCTACATACAAGTTGTAGATAGCCTGCATGGTATATGATCTCCATACAAGTTGTAGATAGCCTGCATGGTATATGATCTCCATACAAGTTGTAGATAGCCTGCAGGGTATATGATCTACATACAAGTTGTAGATAGCCTGCATGGTATATGATCTACATACAAGTTGTAGATAGCCTGCAGGGTATATGATCTACATACAAGTTGTAGATAGCCTGCAGGGTATATGATCTACATACAAGTTGTAGATAGCCTGCAGGGTATATGATCTACATACAAGTTGTAGATAGCCTGCATGGTATATGATATCCATACAAGTTGTAGATAGCCTGCATGGTATATCATCTACATACAAGTTGTAGATAGCCTGCATGGTATATGATCTACATACAAGTTGTAGATAGCCTGCATGGTATATGATCTACATACAAGTTGTAGATAGCCTGCATGGTATATGATCTACATACAAGTTGTAGATAGCCTGCATGGTATATGATCTACATACAAGTTGTGGATAGCCTGCATGGTATATGTTCTCCATTCAAGTTGTATATAGCCTGCATGGTATATGATCTCCATACAAGTTGTAGATAGCTTGCATGGTATATGATCTACATACAAGTTGTAGATAGCCTGCATGGTATATGATATACATACAAGTTGTAGATAGCCTGCATGGTATATGATCTACATACAAGTAGATTTTTAAAAAATCATGAAAAAGAGAGGCGAAAGATACCAAAAAGACATTCAAACACATTAGTAGAAAATAAACTGATAACGCCATGGCAAAAAAAAAACCACAGACAAGCAAACAAATAACTGATCACAAAACACAACATAGAAAACTCAAGACTAAGCAACATACACCTATCAAAAGCTAGGGGTGATCTCAGGTGCTCCGGAAGATGAAGCACAACCAGCCCCATATGTGGAAATATAGAAAATGCATAAGCATCTTCATATCCTTTCCTAATCTGTATAAAATGTCGATAATGTAGGCGGATAGAACTGCGATCCATCTGTATCCAAAAGCATCAAGTAATGCTGACGTCAAGACATAAATGAAATTAAGAAATGGAGGGAACCTATAAAACATTCAAAAATCATAACTGACAACGCCATGTCAAAAAACCAAAACGACAAAAGGATGAAAAAGTCATCTTAACACTTTATAGAAATCTGACGATTGAACCCAACAAAAAGACAGGAGTAAACAGATTCTCCGTAAGGATAATTAATTCCTGCTCCACGTGTGACACCCTTAGTATTCAGTGAGTTGATTGTTATCCGTAACTGCAGTTGAGTTGTAGCCAAGTAGGTACTCGTGGAAATTTTTATTTCATTTAAAACTTTAACGCCAAGAACTCCAACTTGTGGACAGGTTACTTCTTCTCAGATTTACTAAGGCCACTATTTGAAAGGTGTTTTGTCCTGATGTCAACCTGGAGAAGAAATGATGTACTGTGGTCAATGTTTGGGCTTCTCTTACTGAAGATATATCTGAACTGCTCAATTATTATTTCCTTGTTGATATTTTTCTTCTTTGAAGCTCATAAACAACTTTGAATAGAGGATCTTTATTTGACTCATGTCAACTACAGAAACTGGCCGTTTCTCACATAAGATATATATATAGCATTTGAATTGGCGGAATGGTAACTGTAGTAGTAGTGATTATGCTTATATACATTTTGGAAGATGAAAAAATCTCTGAAATTTTTTTAACAATTAATTGCAATTGGAATACCGTGTGTCCGTTGAAAAAGCAATTTTGAAGATATCCTTATCTCTGTATTTGTAGTTGAATTTTAATATTTCTATAAAAAATACTATTTGCCGTTTAAGATACGACTGGGCAAAACGAGACAATCTTATATCTTTGAAATGTGTTCTGGTTTACATGTAGGAGTGTCGGCGATTTTTTCAATATTTTTTCATTATTGATTTAAGGAAATGATAGGCAAATGGCAATGTGACACAAGCCAGCGTCGAAAATAGCCAAAAGACATAATATACAGGACAAATACCATAGTCAACAAGCTCTTAATCGTGCCGAATCTATAAAAGTTGTGATTAATTTAGTACATTGATCTGCCATTTAGGCCCAACTTTTATTTTCACTGAACTAGTACATATTTTTGTTTAGGGACCAGCTGAGGACCACCTCCGGATGCGGGATTTTCTCGCTGCGTTGAAGACCCATCAGTGGCCTTTGGCTCTTTGGTCGGGGTGTTGGGTCTTTGACATATTCCCCATTTCCATTCTCAATTTTATTTCCAAATATCGGAAAACGATTTTCAGGTGCATGACTATGTGATCAAGTTTAATGATCTGGGTAAAATGAAATATAGACTCATTATCGTAAGAGGTGTTATCTATATACCTGATTAAAAATAGAAAAGATTTACACAACGTGAAAATATTTACCTGTAAGTTGTGTGGTTAGAGGTGAGTAAAACTTTTATATCATACATGTAGTTTAAATAATCAAAATTTGGCCGTTAAGCAAATATTTACAATGATTTTTGGTTGCAAAATACTTTCAAATATTATAAGGTCTTCTGATTCATAATACATAATATGACAACTTATATTATGACCCGACTAAAACAGAATATGTATTAATGGATTTCAGTGTTCCATGGCAGCGGTTTAAATATTTGCATGTTCATTTTACATCATTACATTCGTGAATTATAACTTCACAATCAGAAGAAATTAGCCTAAGGAATCCAAACTGTCACCGCCTTTAACAGTTTAATGAAGTAAAATTTGGTGAGTACAATAGGGGCATCGATGGCCGAGTGGTCTACGAATTTAACTACCCAGTGCGTCAGTCTACTGTGTCACTGTCAACACTGGGGTTGTTATTTCGAACCCTACATGTAGCTTGTGCGTTCGACTTCGATTTTAATTGATTCGGTTGTCAGAAGAAAAAAAATCACACAAAGCGCGAACATTTTTATTTAGTTTTTTGACGCTATCAATCAAATTATTTTTTTTCAAAATTTAAATAAGGTATGGGGAAAATCTGGATCCAGAATGTTTTTTTTTTTTTTTTGTCATCTGATTGATCAGATTTATTTTTTTTTATCAAATTACGGATATAATTTTTTTTTAGGAAATAACCATACTTTGAAGTTAATGGTCGTTCTCTTATAAGCCCTGTTAATTTCAAGATGAATTTGTTATGTAGTACATTATAATATTTTGGAAATTGTGCCTTTTCTGAAAATCTTTATGAAATGACAATTTACTCATAAACACTAAATTGCGTATAAAAGAAGGACAACAAATAACTCATATATCTCAAAATGTTGAAACGATTTTCAGACAGAACGAAAACCTTTTTCTGCTGTTAGTTGTAGTAGAAACAACTTAAACTAATATACATGTATCATTATTCATGTGCAATTTTGATAAACCTTTGAATATAGTCACACGCTTTCGTTATTATATTTATGCTGTGAATGTAGCCAAGGAATATGAGGAAGATATATATGTTGGAACATTTTACAACCAGAAATTTATAGCATCAAGTCACTTTCTTTTTTTTATTTCAGTGATAACAATATTCAAAGGAATATTCAATTTGCAAAACATTTATGATAGTATGGTAAACATTGTCGCTCACTGGACATGGCAGACTTCTGGTCTCATTCATATGAACACAATACGTACTTGAGGAAGCATAGTTCAAAAGTCCAGCAGTATAATGTTAAGACGTGCAGAAAGGATACAGCTTTAACAACGGCATGGGAAATATGTAAGAGAAGTAATATCTAAAAAAAAAGAAAAGATGTGGTATGATTGACAATGAGAAAACTCTCCACAAGAGACCAAATGACACAGAAATTAAAAACTATAGGTAACCGTACGGCCTTCAACAATGAGCAAAGCCCATACCGCATAGTCAGCTATAAAAGGCCGCGAAATGACAATGTAAAACAATTCAACCGAGTAAACTAACGGCCCAGTTTATGGACAAAAAATGAACGAAAAACAAACATGTAACACATAAACAAACGACAACCACTGAATTACAGGCTCCTGACTTGGGACAGGCACATACATACAGAATGTAGCATTCATTTTCTTAGAAAATATTCATTTGCTGTAATTGATGTGGTTAAATTAAATGTTACCTTTTCAAATATTTTCATGTATTCCCATATTTTTTTTAGTTTAGTACAGCGAGTACTGCTTGTAATTATAAGTGAAGATGCAACTCCATAGACCATTTAATATTATCGACTTTTGAATCCAATTTATATAATTTTTCGACTGAATATCTACCCTGTGGTAGGACATCATGCTAATCGATCAAGAAAGAGCATTGAATAAGTAAAATTAAACATATATTCGTTACAATTCCAGAGGAATGTTAACTGTTTAAAGATAATTTTCTTGTTAATACAAACGGAAGGCAGATAATTTCACACAGTCACACAGTAGGTACCCTGTTGAAAAATATACACTACCGAAACAAAAGTTGGTTACATGAAAGTAGTCTTGCTTTTCCTGGTGTTAAAACTTATTTTTAAATAAGTAGTATCTTTTTTTTAAATTTCGGTACATTTAATTGTATGCAAATTATTTTTTTTTTTAATTGAACCTTTATGATAGTTTTGAATGCAATTTTTCACATTTTTTTTTATTTGTTACTTGTTTTGTTCCGATTCAAATACACCATACATATAAAAAGAAAAGAAAAAAACTGTGATGCTTTTTTTTTTACACAGCTGATAGTGACGATGTAGATCAAATAATTGTTATGACAGAAGAAAGGATTATAAAACGATCTGGTCGTAATGACCGTGTGTTGATAAAGCATATAGAACTAACAGCACTTACAATAGCTTGTCTGTAAGTTATTATTCTCCTGTTTTATATAAAACTTTTTCTATTATTTTGATAAGAGATTTGCGGATATAAAGATAAGAAGATGAGGTTCGATAGCCAATAAAACAACTATCCAATGGAGTACACATGACACCGATTTAAGCAAATATAAGTACTTGTATTTTTTCTTATAATACAATATTATTTCAGTATAAAGGACTTCCAAAGGAATATGTCCACAGCTATGTTTAAATGAAGAAGAAAAATGAAAAGATTGAAAGTGCTACTTTTAAAAGATGAAAGTTCGGCAGAAAAAAATCTATTTTCAAGACCTAAAATGTGTTATTTGCTCAATACATTGGCGGTGTGGAAAACTACGAATATGAGCAACGACTGCACAAAACTAATTGTTGGAATAGAATTATAAAAGAAGGTATAGGGTATATAATTAAAAAGATCGTCTTGTAACAAAAACATTATGCTGATTATAGGTTATAACTTCTATGTTATTTGCACTTGCCGCCAATGGCCATCCAAGTCGATGTAATATAATAGACATATCAAAGACTCCGCGTTGAAGACCGTCCTTCGACCTGTAATGGTTTACTTTTACAAATAGTGACTTTGGTTGAGAGTCGTCCATTGGCACTCATATCATATTATCTGACTATCTTTATCACAGGCGTCCGCTGATCTGCAAATAAATGTTTCAAGATCATGGAGCCAACAATAGAATTACAATGAAAAGCATCACTTTATTTGTGGCTAATACGTTACATTTAGCATACTTAAATCAAAATTTAATTTGGTAAACCGGTATGAATTTATCGCTGACTATGCGGCACGGGCTTTGCTCATTGTTGAAGGCCGTACGGTTACCTATAGTTATTAATTTCTGTGTTTTGGTCTCTTGTGGAGAGTTTTCTCATTGACAATCATACCACATCTTCTTTTTTATATGAAATATTATACACTACAGTAAAGATAAACATTTCTTATTCAATATAGTTTTGGTGAATTAAAACTTGTGAAAAGGCTAGTAGAAAATGGAGCAAACGTCGATCATCCTGCTAATGGAGAACAATCTAGTCTCGAGTACCACAATAATGTACCACCACTATACTGTGCTGCTATCAACTGTGACATAGAAATACTGAAAATTCTTATTGATGCAGGTGGGTATCAAATGCGGATTTGGAGGGGGCAGAGGGTAAGCCCTCTCCCCCTTTTCTTGGAAGAAATTGGTTGATTATATAGGGAATCACTGAAGCATGACCAAAGGGGACCCCCTCTTAGGCAGTCAGCGGGCCCCCACTTATGAAAAATTCTGGGTCCGCCACTGGGTATATCAATCTATGATTTTCATTTATCATAGCTAATTGGCACAAGATATTTGAATTGGTCTAAGGAATGCATTTGTTTTCAATCAATGTACTTGGGTAATCAGTAATCTCGAAATTTTAACAGTCCTTTTTTCTGTAAAGAAAAATCATAATGAAAAGAAATCTTTTGTAGGCGTGGACGTAAACAGATTCCAGGGACTTCCACAGGATATCAACATAGAAAATCCGTCTGACACACGTGCAATCATTGGACCCTACAGTTATCCCAACACATTGTGGGGACTGAACAAACCTTCACCTGACCCAAAGTTGTTAATCAAAGTTCTTGAATTGTATTTGAACGCTGGTGTGAAACTCAATACAACATCATGGGGACCATGTCTCTTTCTAGGGTAAATTCATATCATACTATCATGTTATAGTAGAATAGAAAAAGATATCCCGAATAAATATATAATTTGAGCGGAAGTGGTTGCGTATTCATACATCTGTCAAAGTTATACAGATCTTGTCATATTTCGTTACCCTTGACAACTTCTAATATAAAAAAAAAAGAAGAGGAGTACGATTGCCAATAAGATAACACTCCACCCAGACCAAATGACACAGAAATTAAGAAAAGTACGACCTTTAATAGTGAGTAAAACCCATACCGTATATTCAAATATAAAAGCTCTTGAAACGACAAATGTTAAAAAATTCAAACGAGAAAACTAACGGCCTATACTATGTCAAAATATTATGAACAAAAAACAAATATGTTACTCACCATACAGCAACAAACGTCAACTACTGAATAACAGGCTTCTGACTTGGGACAGGCACATAAATAATCACGAATATAATGCCTATCCATGTTAAAACTGCAATAAAGTATAGCTTGCATCAAATATTTCCTAATTAATATTGTAATTGTATCACTACCTCTCCTAAGCTTGGCTAATTCAGATATATGTGGGTTTTTTTTCAGAAGAGGCCAAATCTTTACAGTTAAGTTTCCAACGACTTGGATTCCGCCTCCATGGTTTGTTTGTACAACATCCGTACTGTTGCTACAACATGGAGTAGACCCGAACCTTTATAGTCTCAGACATATCATGAAGCAACTAGGACAACACTTTAAACATTTCAGAAAGAACGATTACTGTGTAAAGGACAAAATATTTTTGAGAACATTTTTAGCTGCTGGTTATAGATTTACCGCAACAGATATTAAATATGTTGAAAATAAATATATTAAAGACCGTTTTAACTTTGGAAAAGAAGACGAATTCCTGCAAATTGCTGGTCGTCTTGCAAGCTTAAAACATCTTGCTCGAACCAAAATACGGAATCATATCATATCCGTCAACAAAGACACGTCAATATTTCCTGCTGTTGACAAGTTAGAACTTCCGGTGACATTAAAACATTTTTTAAAACTATATGACGTGAGTCCTCCTGATTTGCCATTGGTCATTTGCTATGAGCAAATTCAAAAACCAAACGTTTCGGCAGATGAAGTCTGAACGCTTTTTAAGTATTCTTGATAAATAAATGGATTCAAATTTAAAAAGAGACTCGTATTGTTTTCATGTTCTTGATCTAGTTATTATCAAACTACTCGGCAGTTCCAGCTTCTATCCGCATACTACTCCTCACATATGGAGTAAAGGGAAATAGTTCCGGAACGGAAACGATCACTGTACGGAGTAACTTCTTCACAAAAATTTACATATTGAATATTTTGATAAAATAAAATTAAACGTAACGAGATTTGGTTGGCTTCATGAGAAATATTTATGAAGGTAAATCATTAACTTACAATTTACTAACACTCAAAGCAAACTTAAAATAGTTTTCTCTTCTTTTAATATCTGGTAATGTGTTAAAACCCTCTAGTTAACTTAAACTCTTGATTTTTTGTATTTTTTTTTTGATTTTGTGTCATGTCGACATTTACCAGACATAATATTCTATCAAAAAGACTTTTAAATTGACACATTGGTTGGTTCATTTTGATCTGAATTATTCAGTGATTGTTTTAATATCAGGGTGTAATGATTACCAAAATATCCCTGGCTTAAAAATGTCCTGGCTCGAATGTTACTGATGCAGTGGAATCCAGTAAAGCTCTTCTGACACATGAAAGATATGAGTGTTTCTTTTATTTATTACCTTTATCCAGCCTTATTCACGTTGCGGAAATGAGTCTTCATCGGTGTCGTGTCTTAAATTTGTTAGATGACCAAACTGTTAGTCCTAAATGTTACTACTACAGTACAACTATAAGCGCCACTTAAGTAATAAAACATTATGTAAGTATAATTTATTTTGATTGCTCGATATATAATGCACATTGATTGAAATGTGTTCATATTCAACCGTTCACTGACGTACATGTAACAGAAAATACATTTGTTAATGTTTGCTAGTGTATTTAAAAAAAAAGAATGTACTATTGATAAAAAAATCAGAAGAGGTGGTATTCTTGCAAATAAAACAGCTCTTCACAAAAGTCTTAATATAATAACCTAGAGGTTAACATTTTAAACTATAGGTCACAGGTCACAAAAAACACGATGTTAAGATCTGAAAATACTCGCAGTTTCTGACCGCTAGTTTAATGCTAATAACAAGAAATAATACAACACTTAATTAGGACAAAAGCTTAATAGACATAACCTATCTAATGAAATGCTAAAGTACAGGTATCAACCGATTGTTGAACCGGGATGGCTTTTATCTTTTACAGAGACGCTTGATCATTTTTGTCATTCATGAAATACGACTTTTTTGTACACCAGCATTGCATAAATAATATGTACCACTGAACCTTATTGATATTAGTTGCGCATTTCATAATTTGATGTCTTTTCGATGATGCTCGACACCAACATGTGGTAATCCGAATGTTACACGAATGACCTGATAAAACCAACAATAACTCGATATTCTTTATAATGTGTTTCGAGTCTTACGTCGTTTAAGGTGGTATGGGTGTCTTTCGCCATTTTGTATTGTAAAAAACAGAGAATCTATGGTCAAGATTTTCTTTCAGGTTATCAAAATTTGATGCAGGAATGCAGATATTTAATGTGAATATTCATTTAAAAGAACCAATTTATAAGAAAATAACTTATAAATATTAATATTTTTAAAAGTGCAGATTATTTTTGGTTGTTTTTAAATGTTTTCAAATTGGCATTTTAAGGGGTAATTTCAAACAGTGCATTTTCTGAAGGAATCTACATGGAATTTTCCTATTTTGTATTTAGCCGTAAAAAACGTACGGTGACCCTATCTTTTCTTTTGATATTTTCAAAGCATTGTCTGTAAGCTATCTTTTCCAAATTTATTTTACAATTCTATCATTTTGTTTAGTTTCTAATCACAAAATTTTTTTTCCCTGTATAATCCATACAAAATGTGTCATTTTGTCAAAACCTGTAGCTTGAGAAAATGTGCGGTGACCTATCATTTTTATAATATTTTGAACATATATCAATGGATACTACGTTTTGGCAAAGTATGAACAAATTCTATCATTTTTATTTTAGTCTCCCATACCTCCTTAATCATTGTTTCAATTGTTGTATTATATTATGTGTCTTGTTGCAACATCACGGGCAATTTGATCCAATACAGACGGAGCCTACCTTTGGAGGCCAAATAGCGAAGCAGAAGCTGATGCTGTCAGAGATAAGTTTTCTATTCGTACGTTATGAGTACATAATTCATTCGTATTTTTATAACCCACAATAGCAACTATTCATTGACATCACACCCAAGTGTCTAATATTTGGCTTCTTTAGTTTTTATAATATAATGTCATAATCATATTGAAATTACTGTTAGTCTAATAACATGTAAATGGACACGAAGGTTTTTTTTAGCAATGACTGCCATGTTGTAACTAAAACGATCAAGATATTAAGGACTTCAAAATGAGGTAGCTTTTGATTAACAAATATCATTAAAAAGAATAAGAAATGTAATAAACTAAGATCTGCCATTAAAGATATCATTCTAAAATTGGTGCAATTAATTTATGTTGTTGTTAAATTATTGGGTGTCTGCTCTTAGTTAATATGTGTAGAGACATGTCAAGTAGACAGAAACTAAGTGTGTTTAACCTACATTGATAGACAAATTCTGTTAAATGTTAGTTTCAATGCAGATTTGATGGGACCAATATTCATACAATCAAAATATTCTATATTAACGAAAAATAAATTCAGCGAAAACAAACAGAAAAGGGTCCGGTTGCATAAGTTATTTTACTTGAAAGTTCTCTCATTGCGAAATTTAGCACAAAGTAAGTTAAAGGTACAATCAACCTACTATATGTGAACATGTTGAAGGAAATATCGGAAACATTTTGTCTTCAGTACGCATTATGAACTCAGAGACGCAGTCTGATATTTAAAATGCATAAGAAAAGAATACAGTGGACCGTTCAATGACAGTTAATTCGTCCTTATCTTTCAATGTCTATCGAACTTGAATTACAGATATGCTATCAGAGATAAATATACTATCAAAATTTTTTTATGAAATTATCATTTTCAATATGTACGTGGATGGCTTGAATCAGTAAAAATGAATGGCAAATATTAACTTTTCATGTTATCGTTTTAGTCCTCTACTCATACAAAATACAACAACCGGTTTAAAGCAGCAAAATTTAATACAGCTTGTGATTGGTCGGCTCAGAGTTCATAGGGTCATTCACTCTCTAGATTTTTCATTAATCATGTGCGACTCTTTAGACTTATCCTTCACTGTTTTATGCAAATAATGTAAAACGGAAGTAGTTGTATTTTGTAGGGGGAATAAAAACGATCACATGAAAATTTGTTGACAATTTTTGTGTACTGGGGGTAAGAGGTACTCTTAGGGTAAATACAATGATATACGTTGATAGTGGGTCTTCCCATGGATAGAAACAAGTGCATGTGCTTTAATTTATGAGATATTCTCAACGCGCCAGTTTGATAACAAATTTTATCGCAAAAGTCTTACAGTGCTCTCTTAGGCAGCAACCATTTGATTTTCGGGGGGGGGGGGGGGGGGGCTATGGTTTTTTTTCTGTACAAACTTTTTTTTCGCCTGCGGCTAAAAACAATCTATTTTTTTGGCGACAAGCCGAAAACAATTTTTTTTCTTTCAATTTTAGCATTCCATATAGTGGCAGCTGAGGGTGAAACAAACAATTTTTTTTTCTCAGAATCAAAAACAAATTATTTTTTCTCCAAAAACTGGAAACAAACTTTTTTTTCCAAAAAAAATCATAGCCACCCCCCCCCCCCCCCACCCCCCCACCCATAAAATCAAATGGTTGTTGCCTTAACTGCAAATTAAATTTAAATGCAAAGTGTCACATTCATCCCTCTTTACATATTGAAAACGAAATTATTAGTGTTTTTTTTATATGAATAGTAATACCCTGTATAACCCCGATACAGATGAACAGATGAAACCGGACGTTGACGCGTTCGAATCGAACACACCGTTTAATACTGAGTTCAGACAGTACGGAATTAATATTTTCAAAAAAAATCCAATATCTATTCTTCGGATACATTGTATTTTGCTCCAATATGTTCTTTGTCATAATATTCATTAGTTACTAAAGTGTTTTTTTCAAATATGTGACATTTTTATATACAAACATCAAAAAACCCACGACGATATCAATGATAAAACGAGCTTGGTACTTTAACTTAATGTTTCGCGTACCTCATAGTTTTTCAACATACATTTTTGAAAATTTCATTCTTTAAATTAACAAACTTATAAAGATCGCATGTTTATGTTGTATCTAGAAACCAAAAAAATTACACGTTTTAAAGTGTCTTTATTTTCATGTTGTGTACGCTTCGTTGTGTTAACACCTTTTTCTACTGTATGCTTCGTTGACACAATATTGCGTTTGTCAATTAATTTTGCATGTATTAAATTATGCTTTGAAATGATTAGAACCAATATGCATGTTAGAAAAAAATAGTTTACCCCCATAACATCCAGACAGCAACCTATAATATCCGTTGTATTGTCGAAACACTCTTGGAGGTATTTTGTACACGTAAAAAATCCTTATGTATACGAAAGTGTAAATTGGTAGAAAATTTTGAATGTGTTTACCATACGACAGTCAATGTACTGTTAGGGGGTGGGTTGGGTGTAACATGTTTAATCCAGCCATATTCTGTATGTGCCTGTCAAAATTCAGTGGTTATACATTTTTTTCACTATTTGTGCATAAATTAGGTCTTTAGTTTTTTTTCGTATGAATTGTTTTATACTTGTCATTTCGGTGTGTTTTATAGCTGACCATGCGGTATGGGCTTTGTTCATTGTTAAAGGCCATACGGTGACCTATAGTTGTTCATTGTTCATTTTTGTGTCGTTTGGTCTCTTGCAAAGAGTTGTCTCAACACAATTGCTTCTTTTTGATAAAGACAGCAATCAAAATCAATCATTGGTTTATAGGCTTTTGGCTTGAATATCAGAGGCGGGTCTAAGGGGGTCATACATTACAATAGTGTTACATTAAGGCTAAAGAATATGTGTATGCAATGAACATGTAACTTATAGCCATCAATAGTCATACAGTTTCTTTAATGTGAAGATATAAAGATGAAGAGATGATTCTTGATATTAACTGGTTTGCTTTCTTCAATTATGTTTTTTTTGTTTGTTTAATTATAAAGGTATAAAGAAATTTCATCGAACATTACAGTCTTTCTACTGTTGTACCAAAATCTAAATGATTGGTAATTCTGGTTACAAAGGGACCATAGTTATACTTCCCAGTTACTTTTGTCGGCATCGGTAAATTATGCGGTTGAGCAAAGCATCAAGCATCAACCTAACCTTAGACATTTTCTTTGTTTCTTTTTTTATGTCTTAATAGTTATCAATAAAGAATTAAACGTTTCACAGTTGGTACTGAACAATTTCTGGATCCCTTTATTTGTTAATGACACGCGTACGTAATGGCTGCTTGTTGATTGCTTAACGTTCACTTGCAAATATGTCATGCATGTTCAGGATAAGCACAAAGTAGCAACACATACTACATGTAGGTCCTGGAAGGAGGCCCTCCAGAATTACGGAAGGGAAGTTAGAACTGCCACTGGATAAGATGAGGTATATTGAATAAGGACACACATGTTGCCTTTCAATAGGCCATTTATGGACCTCTAATAAAGTTTTTGCAAAGGTTCGTACAGTGTAGTTAGCGTGGTGCTCTCGCTGCACGAGACATTGGATCTTATGTTCCCATTCGGACTGCATATGACTGCGTACTTTTACATCCCACACAACTAAACGGGTGGCCTACTTCGGTCAAGTTTTACTGCCGGTCGAAAAATAACCAAAGTGACCACACTTATATTTCCCAGTCATCCTTTACCAATTTCTTTCATAAATAAAAATAAAATTGGCTACAATGTAGAAAGTTTTTCTGCTCCTGTTAAATCAAAACTTCACTTAACATTATTACAATATATGCACACTTATGAGAACTCATAAGATCGTACATCCTCTCGATACTGTTTACTTATACTTGGCGTTGCACAAGTTCATGCGTTTTAATACGTCTTTACCTAAAACCGTTGGATATATATACTGACTAATACTTTAGATACATGATTTACCTCTTAGTTGTAATTCGCTTTGAAATAACTATCAGTTACTACAATTATACTCCTTTGACGATATTTTATGTATATAGTTTTTGTGCCTTGTACCGACATTTTGAGTTTAGCCAATTGCATCTGTACAGGTTTTTTATCATGTTGCGCTGTTACACAAGTGTCACAATTTAAGGAGAGGGTTGGGGCTCACATGTTTATTTCCGTCGCATTTTTGTTGTGTCGGTCCAACGTCAGGAGCATTGGTTATATAGATCTATCGGTTTTTTTTTCTTCTTTAATAAATAATTCATAAGTTAAAACTATATAACCGTTAGTTTTATCGTTTTAATTTTTTCACATTTTTTTTTTTTATATTGGTTTTTTTTGGCCGACTATATGGTATAGGGGTTCCTCATTGTTTAATGTAGTACATTGGACTATAATAACTGCTTTATACACCCACTTCATTTAAACTTTGGTGGAAAGTTGTCTCATTGGCCAAACACCACATCTTCAAAGCTTTAAATGTAAAAAAAAAATAAAAAAAAATAAAGGAGTTGGAATGCTATCTAAGGCATTCGGCAAACTAAGTTCAACGAGCTCCTATGTCTGTTTTCGTCTAGGCGAATTTGGACCAACATCGGCATTTGGAAGAGCCTCAAATTGTGAAAAATAAAAGTCATTAAAGTTTTATTGAATATACTAAACTTTTTGAAATTTTATTTCCTCTGGAATATATTTATTTACTGTTCATTTCATCTGGAATAACGTTGAAAGTCCCAATTTTCAATAGAAACATTCCTATCAGAACTCTGGTCAAACATTGCAAATTTGGCTTTGGATGACTGATATTTTAAGTTCAACTACTTTGACTAAGTTAAGAGATAAATATTTACAATAAAAAATAGAAAAAAGGGTCGCCGACAGAATCTCGAATACCTTGAAAAGAATGTGATTTGTGACGGTTTTTGTCAACGAACTGTACAGTGATTATTTAAAAACGCACAACGAACGGGACACATTTGGTGGAAAGAACAATACAGTAAGAGAAAACTTATTTAGTATGATATTGCGTTTATTCTAAGTTTTAGGGAACATTTGAAGGCACGTAGTAATTCAACGTGTAGTTATTTATTATTGCTTAAGGTATTAATACGCAAAGGTGTGTGCACGAAAAGATATTCAGCATTGTTTATCTCATAAAACGTATGAAATTGCACCATGTCTGTGCATTTTGCATCTAGCAGTTTTAAAAACCAACTTCACATCGCACCTAGGCTGACTTCTTTTATCTGCGTTAATTACACAACATGCCAACACATTGCCGAAAAAAACGATGTACTACTTTGTTCCCTTATATACTCTAGATAGATCCCTTAAGGTGGCTCGGCCCTTTACCAATGCGCATATTTTAACGCATGTTTCTTACGACGAGTGCCTTGGAAACGGTCGCTTTAAGACCGCGCTGAAGTACGTCCATTATTCATAGTTCATTATTCATTATTCAATAATGAATAATGAAATAGTTCACTTTTCATTATTCAATATTAAAAAATGAATAATGAATAATGAAATAGTTTATGTTTCATTATTCAAATTGAAGCGGTGAATAGTGAAATAAATATAAAAAAATGACTGTTGACACTAAAGCTATATTTTGATTCGCAATGACAATAAGGGGGTTTACGGAGGACCTAAATGCCAGAACATGCGTAAAAATGAGGAAATATAAAAAAGAAGATGTGGTATGATTGCCAATGAAACAACTATCCACAAAAGACCAAAATGACACAGACATTTACAACTATAGGTCACCCTACGGCCTTCAACAATGAGCAAACAATACCGCATAGTCAGCTATAAAAGGCACCAATAAGACAATGTAAAACAATTCAAACAAGAAACCTAACGGCCTTATTTATGTAAAAAAATGAACGAAAAACAAATATGTAACACAAACAACATAAACGAAGTACAACCACTAAATAACAGGCTCCTGACTTGGGACAGACACATACATAAATAATGTGGCGGGGTTAAACATGTTAGCCAATTTTGAATAATGAAATGGATATTTTGAATAATGGAATGGACTGGCAGGACCCTTCAGCCTCTAATTACAGATACATATTATACATCGATCGAAAGCTTATTTTAAAAGAGAAGAACAAAAGGTATATAGTCAATATGTTCCGCAACGCATATTAGAGGAGTAACGAAGGACTTAAATATCGAAATACGCCTGAACATTGAGAAATAGCCAATTTTGAATAATGAAATGGATATTTTGATTAATGGAATAGACTGGCAGGACCTTTCAGCCGCTAATTTCAGATATATATTTTACCTCGATCGAAAGCTTATTAAGAGAGGAACAAAAGGTATACAGTCAAAATGTTCCGCAACGGATATTACAGGAGTAACGAAGGACTTAAATATCGAATTAAGCGTGCACATTGAGAAATAGCCGATTTTGAATAATGAAATGGATATTTTGAATAATGGAATGGACTGGCAGGACCCTTCAGCCCCTAACTACAGATATATATTATACCTCAATCGAAAGCTTATTGAGAGAGGGACAGAAGGTATATAGTCAGTATGTTCCGCTACGCATATTACAGGAGTAACGAAGGACTTCGATATCGAAATACGCCTGAACATTGAGAAATAGCCAATTTTGAATAATGAAATGGATATTGTGAATAATGGAATGGACTGCTGCGACCCTTTAGTCCCTAATTATAGATTAACCTTAGACCTCATTCGAAAGCTGATTACAAGAGGAACAAAATGTATATAGTCAATATGTTCCGCAACGAATATTAGAAGACCTAAATGCCAAATCACGCGTGAAAATTAAGAAATAGCCAATTTTGAATAATCAAATGGATATTTTGAATAATGGAATGGACTGCGGCGACCTTTTAGCCCCTTATTATAAAAAAACCTTATACCTCATTCGAAAGCTGATTACAAGAGGAACAAAATGTATATAGTCAATATGTTCCGCAACGAATATTAGAAGACCTAAATGTCGAAACACGCGTGAAAATTAAGAAATAGCCAATTTTGAATAATGAAATGGATATTTTGAATAATGGAATGGACTGCGGCGACCCTTTAGACCCTAATTATAGATAAACCTTATACCTCATTCGAAAGCTGATTAAAAGAGGAACAAAATTTTTATAGTCAATATGTTCTGCAACGAATATTAGAAGACTTAAATGCCAAAATACGCGTGAAAATTAAGAAATAGCCAATTTTGAATAATGAAATGGATATTTTGAATAATGAATGAATTGCGGCGACCCTTTAGCCCCTAATTATAGATAAACCTTATACCTCATTCGAAAGCTGTTTACAAGAGGAACAAAATGTATCTAGCCAATATGTTCCGCAACGAATATTAGAAGACCTAAATGCCAAAATACGCGTGAAAATTAAGAAATAGCCAATTTTGAATAATGAAATGGATATTTTGAATAATGGAATGGACTGCGTCGACCCTTTAGCCCCTAATTATAGATAAACCTTATACCTCATTCGAAAGCTCATTACAAGAGGAACAAAATGTATATAGTCAATTTGTTCTGCAACGAATATTAGAAGACATAAATGCCAAAATACGCGTGAAAATTAAGAAATAGCCAATTTTGAATAAAGGAATGGACTGCGACGACCCTTTAACCCCTAATTATAGATAAACATTATACCTCATCCGAAAGCTGATTACAAGAGGAACAAAATGTATATAGTCAATATGTTCCGCAACGAATATTAGAAGACCTAAATGCCAAAATACGCGTGAAAATTAAGAAATAGCCAATTTTGAATAATGAAATTGATATTTTGAATAATGAAATGGACTGTGGCGTTTTAGCCCCTAATTATAGATAAACCTTATACCTTATTCGAAAGCTGATTACAAGAGGAACAAAATGTATATAGTCAATATGTTCTGCAACGATTATTAGAAGACCTAAATGCCAAAATACGCGTGAAAAATAAGAAATAACCAATTTTGAATAATGAAATGGATATTTTGATAATGGAATGGACTGCGGCGACCCATTAACCCCTAATTACAGATAAACCTTATACCTCATTCGAAAGCTGATTACAAGAGGAACAAAATGTATATAGTCAATATATTCTGTAACGAATATTAGAAGACCTAAATGCCAAAATACGCGTGAAAATTAAGAAATAGCCAATTTTGAATAATGAAATGTATATTTTGAATAATGGAATGGACTGCTGCGACCCTTTAACCTCTAATTAAAGATAAACTTTGTACGTCATTCGAAAGCTTATTTCGAGAGGAACAAAATGTTTATAGTCAACAAGTTCTGCAACGCATATTAGAGAAGTAACGAACGACCTAAATATCGAAATACGCTTGAACATGAAGAAATAGCTTATTTTGAATAATGGAATGGACTACTACAACCCTTCAGTCCCTAATAAAGGCAAATTTTATATACCAAATTAAAGCTTATATTTCTAGAGGAATAAACTGAGTATAAACGAAATGTATTGCAATGACCATTAGAGGGGTTACGGAGGACCTAAATGCCAAAATATGCATGAAAATTAAGAAATAGCCAATTTTGAATAATGAAATGGATATTTAGAATAATGGAATGGACTGCTGCAACCCTTTAGCCCCTAATTATAGATTATAGATAAACCTTATACCTCATTCGAAAGCGTATTACGAGAGGATCAATATGTATATAGTCACGCATATTAGAGAAGCAACGAACGACCTAAATATCGAAATACGCTTGAACATTAAGAAATAGCTTATTTTGAATAATGGAATGGACTACTACAGCCCTTCAGTCCATAATAAAGGCAAATTGTATACACCAATTTAAAGCTTACTGATAGAGGAATAACTTGAGTATACATGATATGTGCCGCAATGACCATTCGAGGGGTTAAGGAGGACCTAAATGCCAAAATACGCATGAAAATCAAGAAATAGTCAATTTTGAATAATGAAATGGATATTTTGAATTACAGAACACTTGTCTTACAGAATGGACTGTTGTGACCCGTTGACCCCTTATTACCTTATACCTCAATCGAAAGCTTATTAAGAGATGAACAGTACCATGATTATGAGAGTTCTGCCACACCCCAATTTTGAGGTTGGAGTCGAGGGAAAATTTTTCTTTGTAGATGAAATAAACACACACACACAAAAATAGAAATTCACAGATATAATAAACACAATGGTCTTTAAGATTACAAATATGTCTGGTCAGAGATAGAATACGGCGCAAGAGGTAGAAATTCTGAATAAAACTGGCCGCTGTTAAGGCCAATCGAGAACAGCGCTGCAATGATGAGGAAATTATCAAATTGCGAAAAGTAGGGCAGGACTCACCCTAGATTGTCAAAGACATTAAAGAATTCGACACGAAGTAAAGGCCTGCAAAATTATAACCTTGTGCTGGGAAGCGGAAACTATTCGCACATGGGGATGTGAGAGATTAAATAAGCAGCTGACTACCGTCTTGGCAAAGAGAGAACCGACGGAGCTGTGCAAATTGTGAGCTATGGGATGAAAAATCATGACGCACCGCGTACGTTTTACGACTTTCTTATTTTTTATAAGGATTGTAGGATCGAAAGTGTTCGAATATATATGTTTTGTAGGCCCGAAAACTGGATCTAAAAACCAGTAAATTGGGAATGGTGGTTTTGGGGTGACCTAAATTGATTTTTTTTGGTTAGGAAAAAGACATTGATCCAATAGTGAACATGGAGTTAGTAGTTGAAAACGTCAAAGCCCTGAGGGGTATAGCCAAAATGAACCACCTTCGAGGGTAATCCCGGTTGAGGAAAGATCAGTTGGTTGAGAGTTGATAGAAACGAAGACAAATCTTAAAATTCATCGTCGTCCCAAACCCCACACGAGGAGATTGTCACCCAGGCAAAACAACTTGGGTTGAAAGGGGTTAGCAGGCTGTCGATAGATCGACTGCTAAAGAAGGTGCAGGAAAAGATTTTGGAAGAGAGGAAAGCCATTGCGGATAAAATTGAGGTACATTCGCCGAAAAAAACGTTTAAAGATTTATTTTACTACCTGGAATATGACCCCGCTTATTGGCATGGACGTGCATACCTCCCTTAAGGTCTCTCTGATGTCACGGATGGAAGTTATAGACGATTGGGCGTTTTAAGGGGCAAAACAATGTGATCATGCACTGTATGTACCTTTGTAAATATTAATCCAACAGGTAAGGCGGATGATGAGAACGAGGGTTACTTTCACTCGGGACACTAGATTTTCACCGCGGCCACGGACTTTGTTGAAACCCTTGAGGAGATGGATAAAAAGATCGTAGAAGGCCCAGTGGACCTCTGACAAAACTAGGGAAATGGTGAATACTTCCTCGGTCCAGCGGGGGATGTATCCCTTCTCGAATGAACCTTTCTTCTTCGGAAATTCGCGGTGGTTGTATGGGAGGAAAAGGTTCCAATACAACTTGTTTTTCATGCTCCTTATAACTTTCGGCAACATGGGCGATCTTGATAGCGGTGCTTGGTGGTATTGTACTGGCAAACAAGATCGTCCCGGACATCGATATAGGTGCGTGCTGAAAAGTATTTGAACATTTTATCTTTCATGGTGCGGCTCCAACGTTTGACAATACTCGAATTCTCTTCGTTCCCGGTGGAGTAGATATTGATACCATGCTTTTGAAGCAGCTGATTTACGTGTTTGTTGTAAAATTCAGTGCCTTTGTCTGTCGATAGCTTCTTTGGCACATCGCTTGGAATGCATCCCGCACCGTCACCCCTTCTTTTTCTTGAGTGGTATCATCCAGCCATATTTGGAAAATACATCGATAATGCTCAGGATAAATTTATTTCCCTTGTTGTCCCTGGAGAAGTCACTCATATCAAAAAGGTCGTCCGCCCAGGTCTCATCCACAACACCCACCGCTACACAGCGTTTATGAAACTAGCGTCGAACTGGTTTGTGAACCCCTCAGCTCGCTCATCGGTCCAGCGAACTTTTTTTTAACACCCAGACCGAATCCAACTTTGGTACCGATGATGGGTCCGACGATGCTGCAGTCCAAGTGTTAAGCGAGGCTACATTGTATCATAGCTTCGTGAACGATGGAGTTGTGTGCGGATGAATCCTTGTACTGGGCATAACAAAGATCGTGGTGATATGCTGCCTCGTCAACTTGATTAATGGGTTTTGACCAAGCCTTCAGGGTGCCGTCGGGAAGTAGTCGCTTTCTAAGTTAAGTCCCTGGCCTGGTGAAGTTGTGTCCGGGTAGATGCATTTCCATGGGTAATCGGTTGATTTGATTGTTCATGAACCCTGTACCGGTTGTCGCAACAAACTGAGACATCTTGGCATCGCACACCTTGCAGTTGCCAACCTTTCACCGTCGCCCGTTGCTGGTCATTACCTCGCTGGTGTTAACTGTGTCCGTCTTCCTACGACTTTCACACAGAAAATCATAGCTATTTTATTTTAATAAATGAACATTAAGGACATTTCATACAGTGCCAACGCCCACACGAGGAGTAATCAATACCTCCTACTTCAATGATCGATAAGACGGTCGATCATTGGGAAGTCGGACTGTGGTAAGACGACGCAGATAAACAACCTATTCCTGCGCGATGGATGGCTCCGACTACAATCAATTGTTCGTCTTCGGATAATCCATTCACCAACCTATCTACCAGCTGATGGAGCAAGCGCTGGAATAAAGCTTCGCCAAAGAAGATATCCGAGACCTCCTACAGTGCAAGGGCAAGTCACCCTACTCGTTGATCGATGGGGTCAACACCTTACTACCACCACGACACTGGAGTATCGACACTTTTTTTCTTCGAGCAAGGAAGCGATGTACTAGACCCCCGAGAACTTGACCCCAGCCGTAAGAACATCATGGTGAACCTCATGGTGTTCGACGATGTTGAGAAAACAGAACACGTGTGAAGACAACGACGATTGTTTCTACCTGTGCCAGAACTACTTCACACTGCCCAGCCAGTCGATCCGGGAGAATACCTACTTCTCCTGCCTCTTCCAGCAGAACGCTAAGAATATCGACCACATCCGACGCAATCACTGCAACGATCTCACCAAGAAACAGTTTGACGCTCTGTGTAAGCATTGCTGGTCCAAGGCAAATGGAAAGTATCGATGCAAATTAAATGAGTTCTATGTGGTATAAGATAAAGAATGGATCAGCTCGAATATTTCTTTAAGTATGATGAATATATGGACACAGAGGAACCCAGCCCTGCAAGTTCGAATGGCCCTGCAAATGCAATTTTGAGTGGATTCCAGTCGATATGAGGAGCATATGTTGAAAATGCGGTTGCGTGATCCTTCACCCGATCTAAAGCGATGGAGGTGATTTCAACGCATGGACATCACCATTATGGTAAGGTGGAGCAATTTTCTCAATCCCAATGCCCTGCCAAGACGATTTGAGGCCACCAGTGCACATACCCATGACACGTGAATCTATCGAAAAAAAGGGATCCGTATCAGCTGTGTAATACCTTCATGTGCAACTCATAAATTAGGGCGTTCACACAAACGCTTAGGGGCGTGCAACAGCATTCGATCTATTAAATAAATGACGTAAGTTGCAAGACACCAAACGGAAGATTCAAGCCAGTTATATGCAGCATCGTCTCCACAAGAGTGAACTTAGCCGGGACCTTTAAAAGGTGTTCAAGCCTGTGGTTGAGGCTCAGCGAGAGGCAGCTTCACAGATCACCGAAAATATGGCAGACCTTCCTGCAACAGTACCAGCCAGCCACCCCTTCACCACCGCCAGAGTTTGCCGACCCACTACTTATTGCAACACCTACAGACACCGTCCTCGGAGCTCGTGCACAGCAGCATTTGCAGCTCAGTATGACTTTTCCCGCCAACCACGGCTTTGGATTGCGATCTGAAAATGTGGTATCTTCATCGGAAGCTCACTAGTTACTTTTGACGGCGATAATGTGTTTATGGATAGAGAGAAGTACAAAGGAACCCTTGGCTTCTTGGAAGTCATGGTGAAAAAGAAACCATAATCGTTCGAGCTCGACGACCCTGACGACTATGCAGAGATCCTTAAAAGTTCCGGTACTATGTATAAAGGCAATTTCATCCTTTCAAAAACCCCGAAGGCGAATAAGAATTACAAGTGGAAGGGAATCGTGTCCCACATCTACCAGAAGTATAAGTTTGGCATTGAGCTGCAAACCGTGCTTTTTTCAACTTCAAGCAGCTTCTCGATCGCTTGGAACTGTGTGCTGCAGCTTACGGAGCAGGAAATAATGGTGTGCGCAACGAAATTGTATCGATATTCCATGCTATGAAAAAGGGTAGACATATCAGCATCGAAGAATATATGGCGCTTCATCATAGCATCCTATAAGCAAATGTTGCAAATCAAGAAAGGTTACGCCTGAAAGTACGCATACGGTGGTAGAGGACTGTTTGAAACAATCGCCAGTTTGGGTGGACACATGTTTACTTCATCTGCCACCAATACCACAGGAAGTAAGGCCGTGAGTGCAAACACCAATGCAGCCTTGAAATGTGTTGCAAAAGGGGCACAAAGCCGTCGACTACGTGGTTGATAAAGTTACCCGCCCCCGAAACCGAAAATGTCCACTCAACAGTCCAGTGTTCAACACAGCAAACCGCAGCAAACCAAGTTGAACATCCTGATCTCCGGTTCTGGCATTGGTACCATCCACGACTTCGTGCAGCGCTTTAAATAAATACATAATGTCCAACATCCTTATAACCACCGAAGGGTTGTCCTTCGACGAAAGTCTCCAATAATATCAGGTTCACGAATACAAACCTCAAGCTGGTGCAAACCTGAATAATCCAGGTGAGATCCGAATCAACATCGAAACCCAAGACTTGTTCCTCCATCCCGCTGAAAATTATCTCTTGGTAAAGGGGTGACTGTACAATAACGACGGTAGTGCATCTGCTTATGCAGATCAAGTGTCTCTCATTCTTAATGGGATCATGTATCTCTTCAAGACCATCAGTTACAATTAATGCAAGCTCTCAAGCTAGCTGATCGAACATCCTAGTCGTGGCCATCATCATGCTGGGAATGTTGATTTATTTCTCCAAATTCCAAGGATTCAACTAGCTGTGGTACAATGAACCATCTACCGAAGCCGAGGCCGAAAACAGAGGGTTTGCAGGTCATGGGAATATTATCACCAAGCCCGCCAACAAAGGATCGTTTTCATTCACCAGACCTCCGAGACACATTTTCGGCTTTGCAGACGATTACAACAAGAATGTGTATGGATCAAGCACGAATTGTCACTCGTACGCGACTCGGACGACAATGCCATCCTGCTACTGCCGTCAACGACGTGGCGAAAATCAACCTGTGGACGTGGCGAAAATCAACCTGAGTAAGATCTCTTGGTTTGTTCCTCACGTCCTTCCTTCCTTCCGATGAAAAAAAAAAACTGCGGTTGTACAAGACCATCTAGAGCAAGAGTAAGATCGATTGTGGTTTCCGAATACGACAGTGTGATTCTACAAGTGTTACCCCAAACTTACAGTTCCACTGGCGTTTGTCTATCAAGTGCGGTCGGGAGAAACCGAGATACATCATCGTAGTACGATCAGACTCAAAATGCAATCGTGTTCGACCACTGCCAGTTGCGAACTATCTACGTCACTCTCATCGCAGAACGCTACCCGGCGGTAGACTTCAATGCGAGTTTCACACAAACAAAGATCGCCAGAGTGTACAAGAAAGTCGCAGAGTTCTTAAAAACTACTTCAACATTAACCTCTCCGATTTCGTCGAACTGTACCCACTTCTTGTCATTGATGTGAGTCACCAGGACGAACGGTTGAAAGAGTCGAGCGTTGACATTCAGATCCTGATCGAGTTCGAGCGCAAAGTACCTGCAAACACCGAGGTATTTGCACTTGTGATTTCCGACAGAATCCTGCAGTTTGAATTTGATGGTCAGAAGATGAATGTCGTGTACAAAAGTTAAAAAAAATGGATAAATTGCACCTTCAAATTACTCCTCTTTACATTGTACCAGCCGCCCTGCCGAAGTATATGCAATCGAGGTGAAGGTAATTAAACAACTTAGAAGTATGACGGTATCGAAGAGTGGAAGCAAATAAATGTGACACTGGTGTACCATAAATAAATCGATAACACATGGTTCAAGCAAATTGATAAAAACACCAAACCCAAGCATGGGGTTTCTTTCATCGTTTCTAGAAACGATAGCCAAATCCTTACCCGGTTCAACCCCACTGCAATTCAAGGAATCCAAGACCTACGAGATGGCATTGGTGAACCTGGAAACCAATAACTCCATCCCTAACATTCATATGCATACAGGTAATAATTCCTTCTGCTACTCTCCCGGCGATGGTACCAACTGGTTTTCCATTGCACTGAGCACATGTTACTATGACATTAAAGACATCAACAATGAAATCCAGCGGAAGCTACGGCTCAACAAACACAAAATGAAGATCATCATCGATGCCAACTGGGCGATCCTAAAAGCAACACTTTAGAAATAGATGTGTTTAGTTCCGATTCAAATACTCTATCAGTGAATCAATATTAACGCCACAATATGCAATCTTTAATGACCTGACAACAGTATCGTAACTATATCCCTTCGTAATAAGTCTATTCAAGGATTTGTTAGTTTCTGAGGTGAATACTGACACCTTTGTGCTTTATAAAGAATATTTCCATTAAAAAATGAATACATTGTCGATACCAATTCTGGATTTAATATAACGGTTTGAGAGAGCGCGCAGATATATTGACGAGCATTTAGAGCAGATTTGACGCTCTCTACGCTTGATGCGTGCACTTAGTCTACAGTGTTGTGTAGCTGATTCGACGCGCTATCACTGTCTTTTCAAAGAGTGAGTTTGAGTATTGTGGTGTTTTGCTTAGTGAAATGTCAAAACACTTAGAGTGATTCTAACTTGTTTTCCACAATATTTGTTGCGTGGTATCCTTCGAACTTTTTGGCAGTTATGTTTCTCTTAGGACGTGCTTTTTTTAGAAATTCGTCTGGATCAATAACGGGAATCAGCCCCTGAACCACTTTGTACATAAACATCAACTTCTAGCTTGTTCGTCTTGCAATTTTAAAGAGGTCTTGTAGTTCCAGTTTGGCAATCATATTGGAGACAAAACCGTCCTCTCTTGACTTGTAATTGATGGTGATGAATCTTGCCGCTTGACGTTGTATCCTTTCTAGCTTATTTGTGTTTGTTACCGTGTATGGGTCCAATACTATGGTTCAATATTCCATCGTTGATCTGACGAGTGAAATGTTAGCTGTTTGGTTTTTTTTGCAATCTTATTGGCATTATTACAAGTTTCTTCTTTGAAAGCCTAACGTTGAATTGAATTTCCTTTCTTTGCCACGTTTAATATGTGGGTGGTCCATTTGAGGTCTTCCGAAATATTTAGGCCTAGGTACGGGTCATGCCTGACTTGTTGAAGTATGTGTCCACTTAAACTGTAGATTGTATGGCTTTTGTTTCTGATGCTTAGGATGTAGAATCCTTTGCATTGAACCGCATTCCCCAGTACATCCACAATGTACAAGCTTCTGCCAAAATGATGATGCCTTAGAAAGAGTTATTAATAAGTGATCCTCTTTGTCCCGTCACCATCCATTAGCGCCTGAACTGGGTAGCATAAGAGCCAATTCCAAGCTCGTCCCCCCTAAACACCTGCCTTAGTATATTGCACGTTTTACATGCTGGAAAAGTCTAGACCAAGTTGAGGGAATACCCTCAATAATTCTTCCCTTTTGCGCAAATAGTTAGTTTCTTAAATTGTTAACCATGTTAACCTCATCTGATATGTTTGTGTGATCTTACAGTTAAACCTCGGTGATTTATGCTGATCAATCATCATTCTTTATGTTAAATTCACATCTTCAAATTGCCATCAATGTCGCCCACATTTTTTTCCTTTTCAAGCAATCAGAAAACTATATCACAACCGGTAAAGACATGGATCACAATAAGTGTTTGTAATCACTCATTGCCAGGTGCATTTGAATGGTCATGGATATATATTTATCAAAAGCTTTTTTGCCCTCCAAACCACAACCCATAGTTCGTCTATCCCTGTCACGGAATAGCGAAACATTAATGACAGCATCATCAGTAACGACTATTCGAATCATGACTCGTGCAAGTTCGTGTTTCATCACATCAGACACATGCAACATGATTCAATCGCAGCCTCTTAATGTTGACATGGTGATAAACTTGAAATACATCACGAGGTAGATAAGATATAATATCAGGAGCATTTTTTATAAGAAGCAAGAGCTACATTTAGGGGAAGGGGAATACACAGACGAACCCAGAGTCCTAACAAAATCCTCAAAATTGGCAAAGTGTTCTGAAAGATGACGACAATAAGAAAGAAATTTTAAGTTTTCATTCGCAACAGATTGCTCAAACGATTTTGAGGAAAAGGTAGTTGTTGCAACACTTACTCATGATGTTTTGTGTTATCCACCACATGATGATGTATTAAGCTTAGCACCATGTTCACACGAAGAGGCCGACACTTGAATCAAGATGCATGTGTCTGATGCAGTGAAACACAGACTTTAACTGAGTCATGGCTCGAACAGTCGATACTGATGTTGCTGTCATTGCTGTTTCGCTATTCAGTGAAATAGGGGCAGACGAACTTTGGCTTGAATTTGGAAGTGAGAAAAGCTTCAGATAAATATCTATCCATGACCTTTCAAATACACTAGGCATTGAGAGATTACAGTTTGCTGGAGAAGGAACTGCGTTTGGGAAATGGATGATTTTTTAAGATGTGACTCTCTCATTTAAAATGATGATTAATACTCAACGTCTCCAGATATGGATTTAACAATGTCGTTGATAGAACGACCCGTGGTTTTGTTGTAAGATCGATCAAACTTATTAGATGGGGTTAACGAAGCAAGAAAACATGTGTTTTTGGAATAGGAAATACTTATGGAGGCTATTCCCACGACTTGGTCTAGTCTTTTTCACCAAGTATAAAACGTGCATTATACCATGGCGGGTGCGAATGAGTAACAAACTTTGTATTTGTTTCTATGTAGCAAATTAACCTGACGATATCGGGATATGGGTATTTAGTCGGATCTTAACACGTACTTGTGATTTGTTTAAAACAGGTTTTAACGAAGAAATGTCGAAATGTTCAGAACTTAATTAAATCTGTTTTTGGGTAAGATGGTGCAAGCATACGATTTTTGTTGCGTCTTACACTTTGAGAAGCGAATAATCTTTAGCTACTTTATTTAAATATTGTGTAAAAACGTTAATTATGAGCTATGGAAGTCAAGTGGCTCTAGCATTTTACTGAGGAAGTTTTAAAAAAATGCAAAGAAATATTTTAACAGTGGGTTAGATTTCATTAGTCTTTACTATCTATAGATTAACAACTTTTGGTTATATTTATAATTTAGAATCATCATTGAAGGTATAGCGCGATTGCACAGTTAATTAATCATATTGATGTGCCATTTGTATGCAAGAGTGACATTCCGTTGTATTATGTGCCAATTCGAAAAAGTTATGCGAGTATTGTCTCCCTTTAACAGGTTCATTATTTTATAATTAAGTTTAGGTTTCTGATATAAGTTTGAATAGTTACAAAATGTATCAATTCAATATATTTCAGTTTTTGTTATTGGTGTATCAAAACCATTGATGTACGAATATAATTTCATAAATTTGAAACGTTTAAAATGATTACATACCAATATAAAGAACCGTTCATCATTTTTGAAAAAGACTATGATTGAAATTCGTATTATTTATCTTCCCTTATGATAGATTGATTGGGAAACGAACCAAAGTTCTCTACAGGTAATCACAGATAGGGACTAGAAAGCATTTTTTAATTGTAGCTTATTTAACGTTAAAACAACTTTCCACATAATAGTTTATACAAATATAAGGACCTTGTTAGCTAAATCTACAAATTTTATTAGATATTATGGATTTTTATTACAATAGATTAATATGCTATTCTATGCTAACTAGTCAAGACGCTTATGAATGGCGAAGGGAAAAATATGATCCATGGGAACCCTTTTGGACAACTCTTTGTGAGGCCTCTTCATCTGATCAGGAGTTTGTACATTATAGATGTAAGAAAAAATGCCACGATCTTTGTAAATTTGGAAAATAAGCTCTCCGATTGTGAATAAACATGTATTTGCGGCCATAAAATAGTAATTTTTAAGATGTTTAAGAACTTTAGTGATTTTATTCTGTTTTAATCAATCTATCCAAAACTCTTCATCGAAGATATGGATTAAGTACTCATCTTTGTAATTTACGCCATATTGGTTTTTTTCCCGGAAGTGTTAACTTTGTATTTAAACATATAAAGCTGAATAAAATTAGTGGTTTTGAGGATGACTTTAAGCCAAAAATTTAGTGACCAGCTAAAAAAACATTTTCTTTACATTTGGAAAAAAGTTAAATATTAAAATGAAATACTATCAATATTTCTAAGTCCGCCATATTGTGTATATCCGGAAGTAGGGTTTTAAAGAAATATGTCTTATACATTGTATCCATGACAAGCAGCAAAGAAAGGTTCCTGCACAATATATTGATAGTAGCAATAGTTTAAAATACATTTCAATTACCCTCCCTAAAAGTAAGCTTATTTTAGTACAATGTCCACCATGTTGGATTTTACGGGAAGTAGGATTTTTGAAGACGTCTAATCTATATCATATATCCAAAGGAGTACATAACAAAGGTTTGTACCAAATTTCATGATAGTAGCATGTTCATAACGTCTTTTCACATACTAGCCTTCGGTATTGGGCTAATTAAAGTATGATGTCCGCCATTTTGGATTTTACCGGAAGTGAGACATTTTTTCAAATGCCTCACTATCTGAAATAAAAGAGAAATAGTTTAGGAAGGTCTGTGCCAAATTTCATGCTTGTAGCAGGATGTGCCCAAATTTTCACAAAGCCGCCGTACTATATCAACCATGGAAGTTATGTAAATGGTAATACAGCAGTCTTCCATCTACAGCTTTTTTCCCGCAGACGTCCTGGTATGAAAATCATTCAAACCCCCAAGAACCTAGTATACTTGCCAGTGATCTTGCGAACCAGCAATCGCATGCAAACATACCTCAACGACTAATACGGTAGGCAAATCGATCGAGAGGTATGAATAAATGACTTATCACGAACATGGTTTGAACTTGAGAAAAGGTCAACATAATAAACTACAACGGGCTGCCAAGTCTTCATTTGTTTGTCCCATGCAAAGCTGGCTCACCTCTCTAAAGGTTCAAAAGATTACCAAGCCTCTCCCAAAAAGGTACTGGTGGAATGAATCGGAAGCTGAGTACCACCCAAATGAAGGTAAAAGCAACAAGTAGGTGGATATCTACCCATGTTGTCAGGGCTGGCAATGAGGGCACTCCCCATGATAGCAAAAGACCATTCTACCAGCCTTGGGTGTTGGAGCCTTGAGCGGTTTGGGTGGTGAAGTCGTCAACAAGGCCGTAAGGTCTGAATTGTACCTGGAGCGTGGTGGATGCGTTTGCGCAGTGAATCCCAGTGTCAACGGTCTCTACCTCAAATCCTCAAACGCCCGGATTACCTATGGGTATGGACTCTACTTGAAGCGTGGTCAGCAATTCTACGAAGCTGGTCTGATCTTATATTTGGATGCTAACAGCCTCTTCAAAAACATTCCCCTCCTCGGTATGCTCCTATAAAATGAATGAACGATTTAGATTCTGGGTACCGGCGACTATGGTCGATGTGTGTAGAATCAACTCGATACAGAAATTGCATGTATCAAACTACCTTTAACGCCTATGTACGTCTGGACAAAGCTGTATCTGTAACACTGGGTGCTTGTTCTGTGGGTAGTTTGGTGTTAACCAGCAGTACCCTGGGTTCAGCTTTGACCGGCACAGGTGTTATAGCCACCCTTTCTCTGGGATTTCTATCTTGCTTGAATGCTACCACCGTAATGGATCTCACACTAATTTCTAGGCATGTAACCAAAAAGAAAAAGAAACACCACGATAATTTGCGATTGGCCCAGTCCAAAAAGTCCTTGGTTGAACAATGTGTCAGCTCTGCTTTAGCTGATGATGAACAGATCGATGATGCCGAGTTTGCCTCAAAACTACTACGACCATAAAGATCAGATGCAGCAACCCATGTCCAGTTTCAGCGAGGATCTGTCAAAATGTTCCTTTTAGGTTTTTCCCACCATCCCCAATTCAATGGTTTAAACCCGATTTTCAGGCCTAAACAACATATTCTCACACTTCCAATCATACCATTTTTATCAAAAATATAAAAGTCGTGGTAAACACACCCTGTGCGCCTGTTTTTTTTTTTTTTCATCTCATAGCTCACGATTTGCACAGCTCCATCGGTCTCTCTCTTTGTCCAGACGGTGGTCAGCTGCTTGTTTAGCCTTTCACATCCCCAAGTGCGGATATTTTTCTCTTTCCAGCATAAGGTTATAACTTTTGCGAACCAACACTTCATGGCAACATTTTCAATGTCTTTGACAGTCCAGGGTGAGTCCTGACCTACTGTTCGCCATTTGAGGATTTCCTCATCAGTATTTTCCAAAATTTCTACCTCTTGCGCCATTAACTCTCTGATCAGACATATTTTTAATCTTACAATCCATTGTGTTTATTCTATCTGTGGATTTGTTTTGGTGTATTTTCTTTTTTCAACAAAATTACATTTTCCCACGACCCCAACCCCGACTTTTTCCATTCAAACCCAACCAACAACGTTTTGCCCTCTTAACCTTGTCAACGAGCGTGCAAGATTTTCGGATTTTTAGGTACGGTCCCAGCAGAAATTATCCTCAAAATGTTCACGCGTATTTCGATTTTCAGTCCCTTGTTACTGCGCGGAATAAATTATACCATTTGTTCCTCTTTTTATAAGATTCTGAATGAGGTGAAAGGTAGGTCTGTAATTAAGGGCTGAAGGGTCTCAGCAGTCCATTCACTATTCTAAATATTCATTTCATTATTCAAAATTGACTGTTTCTTATTTTTCAAGCGTATTTTGACATTTACGTCCCCCGTAACCCCTCTAATGGTCATTGCAGCACATATCGTTTATACTCAGTCTATTACTCTATCAATAAACTTTTATTTGGTGTATAAAGTTTGCCTTTATTAGGGACTGTAGGGTTGCAGTAGTCCATTCTATTATTCAACATAAGCTATTTCTTATTGTTCAAGCGTATTTCGATATTTAGGTCGTTCGTTACTTTTCTAATATGCGTTGCGGAACTTGTTGACTATATACATTTTGTTGCTCTCGTAATAAGCTTTAGAATGAGGTATAAGGTTTATCTATAATAAGGGACTAAAGTCTATTCCATTATTCAAAATATCCATTTCATTATTCAAAATTGGTTATTTCTTAATTTTCATGCGTATTTTGGCATTTAGGTCCTCCGTAACCCCTCTACTGGTCATTGCGGCACATATTGTTTATACTCAGTTTATTCCTCTATCAATAAGCCTAAATTTGGAATATATCATTTGCCTTTATTAGGGACTGACCGGTTGTAGTAGTCCATTCCATTATTCAAAATAAGCTATTTCTTAATGTTTAAGCGTATTTCGATATTTAGGTCGTTCGTTACTTCTCTGATATGCGTTGCGGAACTTGTTGACTATATACATTTTGTTCCTTTCGTAATAAGCTTTCAAATGAGGTATAATGTTTATCTATAACTAAGGGCTAAAGGGTCGCAGCAGTCCATTCGATTATTCAAAATATCTATTTCATTATTCAAAATTGGCTATTTCTTAATTTTCACGCGTATTTTGGCATTTAGGTCTTCTAATATTCGTTGCAGAAAATATTAACTATATACATTTTGTTCCTCTTGTAATCAGCTTTCGAATGAGGTGTAAGGTTTATCTATAATAAGGGGCTAAAGGGTCGCCGCAGTCCATTCCATTATTCAAAATATCCATTTCATTATTCAAAATTGGCTATTTCTTAATTTTCACGCGTATTTTGGCATTTAGGTCTTCTAATATTCGTTGCGGAACATATCGACTATATACATTTTGTTCCTCTTGTAATCAGCTTTCGAATGAGGTGTAAGGTTTATCTATAATAAGGGGCTAAAGGGTCGCCGCAGTCCATTCCATTATTCAAAATATCCATTTCATTATTCAAAATTGGCTATTTCTTAATTTTCACGCGTATTTTGGCATTTAGGTCTTCTAATATTCGTTGCGGAACATATCGACTATATACATTTTGTTCCTCTTGTAATCAGCTTTTGAATGAGGTTGAAGGTTAATCTATAATTAGGGGCTAGAGGGTCGCGGCAGTCCATTCCATTATTCAAAATATCCATTTCATTATTCAAAATTGGCTATTTCTTAATTTTCACGCGGATTTTGGCATTTAGGTCTTCTAATATTCGTTGCAAAACATATTGACTATATACAGTTTGTTCCTCTTGTAATCAGCTTTCAAATGAGGTATAAGGTTTATCTATAATTAGGGGCTAAAGGGTCGCCACAGTCCATTCCATTATTCAAAATATCCATTTAATTATTCAAAATTGGCTATTTCTTTATTTTCACGCGTATTTTGGCATTTAGGTCTTCTAATATTCGTTGCGGAACATATTGACTATATACATTTTGTTCCTCTTGTAATCACCTTTCAAATGAGGTATAAGGTTTATCTATAATTAGGGGCTAAAGGGTCGCCGCAGTCCATTCCATTATTATAAATATCCATTTTATTATTCAAAATTGGCTATTACTTAATTTTCACGCGTGTTTTGGCATTTAGGTCGTCTAATATTCGTTGCGGAACATATTGACTATAAACGTTTTGTTCCTCTTGTAATCAGCTTTCGAATGATGTATAATGTTTATCTATAATTAGGGGCCAAAGGGTCGCCGCAGTCCATTCCATTATTCAAAATATCCATTTCATTATTCAAAATTGGCTATTTCTTTATTTTCACGCGTATTTTGGCATTTATGTCTTCTAATATTCGTTGCGAAACATATTGACTATATACATTTTGTTCCTCTTGTAATCAGCTTTCAAATGAGGTATAAGGTTTATCTATAATTAGGGGCTAAAGGATCGCCGCAGTCCATTCCATTATTCAAAATATCCATTTAATAATTCAAAATTGGCTATTTCTTAATTTTCACGCGTATTTTGGCATTTAGGTCTTCTAATATTCGTTGCAGAACATATTGACTATCTACATTTTGTTTCTCTTGTAATCAGCTTTCGAATGAGGTATAAGGTTTATCTATAATTAGGAGCTAAAGGGTCGCCATAGTCCATTCCATTATTCAAAATATCCATTTCATTATTCAAAATTGGCTATTTCTTAATTTTCACGCGTATTTTGGCATTTAGATCTTCTAATATTCGTTGCAAAACATATTGACTATATACATTTTGTTTTTCTTGTAATCAGCTTTTGAATGAGGTATCAGGTTAATCTATATTTAGGGGCTAAAAGGTTGCTGCAGTCCATTCCATAATTCAAAATATCCATTTCATTATTCAAAATTGGCTATTTCTTTATTTTCACGCGTATTTTGGCATTTAGGTCTTCTAATATTCGTTGTGGAACATATTGACTATATAAATTTTGTTCCTCTTGTTATCAGCTTTCGAATGAGGTATAAGGTTTATCTATAATTAGGGGCTAAAGGGTCACGACAGTCCATTCCATTATTCAAAATATCCATTTCATTATTCAAAATTGGCTATTTCTTAATTTTCACGCGTATTTTCGCATTTCGGTCTTCTAATATTCGTTGCGGAATATATTGACTATATACAGTTTGTTACTCTTGTAATCAGCTTTCAAATGAGGTATAAGGTTTATCTATAATTAGGGAATAAAGGGTCACCGCAGTCCATTCCATTATTCAAAATATCCATTTCATTATTCAAAATTGGCTATTTCTTAATTTTCACGCGTATTTTGGCATTTAGGTCTTCTAATATTCCTTGCGGAACATATTGACTATAAACATTTTGTTCCTATTGTAATCAGCTTTCGAATGAGATATAAGGTTTATTTATAATTAGGGGCTAAAGGGTAGCCGCAGTCCATTCCATTATTCAAAATATCCAGTTAATTATTCAAAATTAGCTATTTCTTAATTTTCACGCGTATTTTGGCATTTAGGTCTTCTAATATTCGTTGCGAAACATATTGACTACATACATTTTGTTCCTCCTGTAATCAGCTTTCGAATGAGGTATAAGGTTTATCTATAATTAGGGGCTAAAGGGTCACGACAGTCCATTCCATTATTCAAAATATCCATTTCATTATTCAAAATTGGCTATTTCTTAATTTTCACGCGTATTTTCGCATTTCGGTCTTCTAATATTCGTTGCGGAATATATTGACTATATACAGTATGTTACTCTTGTAATCAGCTTTCAAATGAGGTATAAGGTTTATCTATAATTAGGGAATAAAGGGTCACCGCAGTCCATTCCATTATTCAAAATATCCATTTCATTATTCAAAATTGGCTATTTCTTAATTTTCACGCGTATTTTGGCATTTAGGTCTTCTAATATTCCTTGCGGAACATATTGACTATAAACATTTTGTTCCTATTGTAATCAGCTTTCGAATGAGATATAAGGTTTATTTATAATTAGGGGCTAAAGGGTAGCCGCAGTCCATTCCATTATTCAAAATATCCAGTTAATTATTCAAAATTAGCTATTTCTTAATTTTCACGCGTATTTTGGCATTTAGGTCTTCTAATATTCGTTGCGAAACATATTGACTACATACATTTTGTTCCTCCTGTAATCAGCTTTCGAATGAGGTATAAGGTTTATCTATAATTAGGGGCTAAAGGATCGCTGCAGTCCATTCCATTATTCAAAATATCCATTTTATTATTCAAAATTGGCTATTTCTTAATTTTCACGCGTATTTTGGCATTTAGGTCTTCTAATATTCGTTGCGGAACATATTGACTATATACATTTTGTTTCTCTTGTAATCAGCTTTCGAATGAGGTATAAGGATTATCTATAATTAGGAGCTAAAGGGTCGCCATAGTCCATTCCATTATTCAAAATATCCATTTCATTATTCAAAATTGGCTATTTCTTAATTTTCACGCGTATTTTGGCATTTAGGTCTTCTAATATTCGTTGCGGCACATATTGACTATATACATTTTGTTCCTCTTGTAATCAGCTTTTGAATGAGGTATAAGTTTAATCTATATTTAGGGGCTAAAAGGTCGCCGCAGTCCATTCCATAATTCAAAATATCCATTTCAT
Organism: Mytilus galloprovincialis; assembly: GCF_965363235.1. Classification (NCBI taxonomy): domain Eukaryota; kingdom Metazoa; phylum Mollusca; class Bivalvia; order Mytilida; family Mytilidae; genus Mytilus; species Mytilus galloprovincialis. The sequence continues at coordinate 13,526,229 of NC_134842.1, forward strand.
TATTCAAAATTGGCTATTTCTTTATTTTCACGCGTATTTTGGCATTTAGGTCTTCTAATATTCGTTGTGGAACATATTGACTATATAAATTTTGTTCCTCTTGTTATCAGCTTTCGAATGAGGTATAAGGTTTATCTATAATTAGGGGCTGAAGGGTCACGACAGTCCATTCCATTATTCAAAATATCCATTTCATTATTCAAAATTGGCTATTTCTTAATTTTCACGCGTATTTTCGCATTTCGGTCTTCTAATACTCGTTGCGGAATATATTGACTATATACAGTTTGTTACTCTTGTAATCAGCTTTCAAATGATGTATAAGGTTTATCTATAATTAGGGGCTTACAGGGTCAGCGCAGTCCATTCCATTATTCAAAATATCCATTTCATTATTCAAAATTGGCTATTTCTTAATTTTCACGCGTATTTTGGCATTTAGGTCTTCTAATATTCCTTGCGGAACATATTGACTATAAACATTTTGTTCCTATTGTAATCAGCTTTCGAATGAGATATAAGGTTTATTGATAATTAGGGGCTAAAGGGTCACCGCAGTCCATTCCATTATTCAAAATATCCAGTTAATTATCCAAATTGGCTATTTCTTTATTTTCACGCGTATTTTGGCATTTAGGTCTTCTAATATTCGTTGTGGAACATATTTACTATATAAATTTTGTTCCTCTTGTTATCAGCTTTCGAATGAGGTATAAGGTTTATCTATAATTAGGGGCTAAAGGGTCACGGCAGTCCATTCCATTATTCAAAATATCCATTTCATTATTCAAAATTAGCTATTTCTTAATTTTCACGCGTATTTTCGCATTTCGGTCTTCTAATATTCGTTGCGGAATATATTGACTATATACAGTTTGTTACTCTTGTAATCAGCTTTCAAATGAGGTATAAGGTTTATCTATAATTAGGGGATAAAGGGTCACCGCAGTCCATTCCATTATTCAAAATATCCATTTCATTATTCAAAATTGGCTATTTCTTAATTTTCACGCGTATTTTGGCATTTAGGTCTTCTAATATTTCTTGCGGAACATATTGACTATAAACATTTTGTTCCTATTGTAATCAGCTTTCGAATGAGATATAAGGTTTATTGATAATTAGGGGCTAAAGGGTCGCCGCAGTCCATTCCATTATTCAAAATATCCAGTTAATTATTCAAAATTAGCTATTTCTTAATTTTCACGCGTATTTTGGCATTTAGGTCTTCTAATATTCGTTGCGAAACATATTGACTACATACATTTTGTTCCTCTTGTAATCAGCTTTCGAATGAGGTATAAGGTTTATCTATTATTAGGGGCTAAAGGGTCGCCGCAGTCCATTCCATTATTCAAAATATCCATTTCATTATTCAAAATTGGCTATTTCTTAATTTTCACGCGTATTTTGGCATTTAGGTCTTCTAATATTCGTTGCGGCACATATTGACTATATACATTTTGTTCCTCTTGTAATCAGCTTTCGAATGAGGTATAAAGTTTATCTATTATTAGGGGCTAAAGGGTCTCCGCAGTCCATTCCATTATTCAAAATATCCATTTCATTATTCAAAATTGGCTATTTCTTAATTTTCACGCGTATTTTGGCATTTAGGTCTTCTAATATTCGTTGCGGCACATATTGACTATATACATTTTGTTCCTCTTGTAATCAGCTTTCGAATGAGGTATAAGGTTTATCTATAATTAGGGGCTTAAAGGTAGCCGCAGTCCATTCCATTATTCAAAATATCCATTTCATTATTCAAAATTGGCTATTTCTTAATTTTCACGCGTATTTTGGCATTTATGTCTTCTAATATTCGTTGCGGAACATATTGACTATATACATCTCGTTCCTCTTGTAATCAGCTTTCGAATGAGGTGTAAGGTTTATCTATAATTAGGGGCTAACGGGTCGTCGCAGTCCATTCCATTATTCAAAATATCCATTTCATTATTCAAAAATGGCTATTTCCTAATTTTCACGCATATTTTGGCATTTAGGTCTTCTAATATTCGTTGCGGAACATATTGACTATTTACATTTTGTATCTCTTGTAATCAGCTTTCGAATGAGGTATAAGGTTTATCTATAATTAGGGGCTAAAAGGTCGCCGCAGTCCATTCCATTATTCAAAATGTCCATTTCATTATTCAAAATTGGCTATTTCTTAATTTTCACGCGTATTTTGGCATTTAGGTCTTCTAATATTCGTTGCGGAACATATTGACAATATACATTTTGTTCCTCTAGTAATCAGCTTTTGAATGAGGTATAAGGTTTATCTATAATTAGGGGCTAAAAGGTAGCCGCAGTCCATTCCATTATTCAAAATATCCATTTCATTATTCAAAATTGGCTATTTCTTAATTTTCACGCGTATTTTGGCATTTAGGTCTTCTAATATTCGTTGCGGAACATATTGACTATATACATTTTGTTCCTCTTTTAATCAGGTTTTGAATGAGGTAGAAGGTTTATCTATAATTAGTGGCTAAAGGGTCGCCGCAGTCCATTCCATTATTCAAAATTGGCTATTTCTTAATTTTCACGCGTATTTTGGCATTTAGGTCTTCTAATATTCGTTGCGGAACATATTGACAATATACATTTTGTTCCTCTAGTAATCAGCTTTTGAATGAGGTATAAGGTTTATCTATAATTAGGGGCAGCAGCAATCCATTCCATTATTCAAAATATCCATTTCATTATTCAAAATTGGCTATTTCTCAATGTTCAGGCGTATTTTGATATTTAAGTCCTTCGTTACTCCTGTAATATGTGTAGCGGAACATACTGACTATATACCTTTTGTCCCTCTCTCAATAAGCTTTCGATTGATGTATAATATATATCTGTAGTTAGGGGCAGAAGGGTCCTGCCTGTCCATTCCATTATTCAAAATATCTATTTCATTATTCAAAATTGGCTATTTCTCAATGTTCAGGCGTATTTCGATATTTAAGTCCTTCGTTACTCCTGTAATAACTGTTGCGGAACATATTGATTGTATACCTTTTGTTCCTCTCTTAATAAGCTTTCGATCGAGGTAAAATATATATCTGAAATGAGGGGCTGAAATGTCCTACCAGTCTATTCCATTATTCAAAATATCCATTTCATTATTCAAAATTGGCTATTTCTCAATGTTCAGGCGTATCTCGATATTTAAGTCATTTGTTACTCCTCTAATATACGTTGCGGAACATATTGACTATATAACTTTTGTTCTTTTCTTAATAAGCTTTCGATCGATGTATAATATATATCTGTAATAAGAGGCTGAAGGGTCCTGCCAGTCCATTCCATTATTCAAAATATCCATTTCATTATTCAAAATTGGGTAACATATTTAACCCCGCCACATTATTTATGTGTGTGTCTGTCCCAAGTCAGGAGCCTGTAATTTAGTGGTTGTAGTTTGTTTATGTGCTACATATTTGTTTTTCGTTCATTTTTTTACATAAATGAGACCGTTAGGTTTCTTGTTTGAATTGTTTCACATTGTCTTATTGGGGCCTTTGATAGCTGACTAAGCGGTATGGGCTTTGCTCATTGTTGAAGGCCGTACGGTGACCTATAATGGTTAATGTCTGTGTCATTTTGGTCTTTTGTGGATAGTTGTTTCATTGGCAATCATACCACATCTTCTTTTTTATATTTCCTCATTTTTACGCATGTTGTGGTATATAGGTCCTCCGTAAACCCTCTTATGGTCATTGCGAATCAAAATATAGCTTTAGTGTCAACAGTCAATTTTTTTCATATTTATTTCACTATTCACCGCTTCAATTTGAATAATGAAATATAAACTATTTCATTATTCATTATTCATTTTTTAATATTGAATAATGAATAGTGAACTATTTCATTATTCATTATTGAATAATGAATAATGAACTATGAATAATGGACGTACTTCAGCGCGGTCGCTTTAAGGGGTCTTCTCAAAAATAGCTTTGACGACCTTGGAACGCGGGCGTGTATGAAAGCACCCTTGACGATGTAAACAAGTGACGCTAAACGTTCTTCAAAACAGGAAATACGAACGGTCAGAAATTCATTTTTCGCATAAAAGTTTAAAAGGAGAAAAATATACATGATTTAAGCATAACATTAAAAAAAAAAGAATATATAAATACTGACAAAGTCACATGTATGACGTCGACGGTATTTGGTGCCGCTTCGCTCCCAAAACGCATTCTCATCTTAGATCATCTTACACGGTCGCCTCTTGGGTCCGTTCGTACCATATTTTGAATTCACTTAAATACCAGTTGAATTAAATGATGTCGTGGATATTTATTTTTGAAAATGTTTTGCCAATGACGCAATGATTAACTGTAAACAAATGATAGCGATGTAAACAACTTCATGTCATCGTACAGCTTTCAAAAACAGGTAAACTTGTGAGTATTTATATATTCTTTTTTTTTTAATGTTATGCTTAAATCATGTATATTTTTCTCCTTTTAAACTTTTATGCGAAAAATGAATTTCTGACCGTTCGTATTTCCTGTTTTGAAGAACGTTTAGCGTCACTTGTTTACATCGTCAAGGGTGCTTTCATACACGCCCGCGTTCCAAGGTCGTCAAAGCTATTTTTGAGAAGACCCCTTAAAGCGACCGCGCTGAAGTACGTCCATTATTCATAGTTCATTACGGGCAGAGACATATATGTGTATATATGTCTCTGCCCGTATAGTATGGTTTAAAACATCGGGGCGGGTTTGTTATCATGATATATATAATCCGTTTGGCGTTTTATAACAGTTTGTTTCTGTCATAAATATATTTAAAACTTGAAATATCTTTATTTCCAAGTATTTTTAGGAGTTTATTCCCGAGTATGCGATATTTTTTTCCACTGCAAAATTTTGATAATTATAGTTATACCAAAACAAATTTGAACATGTCAATTTTCTAACAGACTTAATACTTAACATTTTCATTTAAAGATATGTTTACCTGCACGAAAATCATCTGATAATTTTTCTCGTATCACAATTCCATGATTTCCGGAACACTAGACTTAGTCCTATAATCTAAGACATCGGGACCAATGTTTTCTATTTTTATGATACTTTTCTATTACTTATTTTGTGAATTGTTATTTTGTTGATTTGCAATTTTCTGTTGTATCTATCAATATGTCAACCGAGTTCATATTAAAAAAAAAAGAAATATCAGCATTAAAACTAAAATAATTGAATCAGAGCACTGAATGTTATTAAAATAGACTAATGGATCCAGCAACGATCAATCGGGCGGATCCAGCCATTTTAAAAGGGGGTTCCCAACTCAGGACAAAAAGGGGGTGTTCCAACTATATTTCCCCATTCAAAGGCATTGATCGTCCAAAAAAGGGGGAACCCGGAACCCTCCCCCTGGATCCATCACTGTCAAAAGTAACTGGGACTGGCCTAGTATTCCGACCTTATATATCGGTCTATGATATAATTCCTAAATACTGCATGCTTTGCGGAGAACCGCAAAATTTTTGGTTTCACCATGTCGGGATTTTGCTAGGACATACACCCGCATCGTGCCGGGCAGTCTCAAACACTACTAAAGACTTTATATATATAAAAAAAATCTATACTACTACTAGGTTCAGGAAAAGTTTGGATTGTAATTTAAAAGCTACTCCCTGAAGAACGCTATATTAGCCGGTGATGTTGGCAAACTTTAACTATAATCTTAATTTTTGAAATGCTTTTTTAAAAGGTAAGCTAATAAGGAAAGTTCTTGATTAAAACAAATGATCACAAATATAGTTGAGTGATGTCAATGCGGCAAAAAATGTGAATGACAATTTTGTTTGTGAACACTGATTTGATCTTACCGTGGCAAAGAAATGCATAACTAATCATCGATCTATGCGTGATGATAAAAGGAGATAATGTTTTTTTTTATTTATAATATTGAATTTTAAATATGAACTTTGGTGGATAGTTGTTTCATTGGCAATCATACCACATCTGCTTATTTTCATATCGTATGGTTAACATAGAAATATGACTAATCTGACAGATGACCCCTTGATTATACAGGGTGTTCAAACAGCTAGATGTATACATACGAAGCCTCGTAGGGTAAAAAGGGGGAATTTTGCCTACACGTGCACCAAGCGTAATTGTCCATTCGTTTTTTTTTTATCCCTTATGAAAAGAGAAACATTGCTGCAACCTTGCGGCAATCTTTTTAGTTCGCCAGAAGACCTGAAAGTTGTTCACCAGTGTTCGCCGCTAGCAGCGACCTTTTGGCAAACATATGTAAAAGTTTGCCGCAAGGTTGCCACAAACTCTTAACTTTCTTAAATTTGAAAGAACTTTGTAAACAAACTTTAAAGGAGTCCTAAAGTTTGCTGGAACTTCGCCGCAAACTTTATAGCATACTGAGCATGTTCCCTGCACTAAAATCAGACTTCCTGCTTCTTTGAATTTGAAATAGGACGGAGTTTTTAATGTTGGTGTTTTCATGTTAAAAGTAAATGAATGTTTTATATGATAGATGTCTGAGTTATATATGATTCAATTAGTTCCTGGAACAGGCCATGCATCATTGATCATCTCTTTGTAAGTTAATTTAGACAGTTTTTGCATGTTAATTTGCTTTTATTGGTACAAAAATTATGTCAAAGAACCCCCATTTTGAAATAACGATTGTGTTACACTCTTATTGCCCTTAGAGAAATATCATTACAGTTGTAATCTTAAACTTTGTGGATATTAATGATGTTTTGCAGGAAAGGTCTTCAAAACAATTTGTAATTCTATATTGTTTAATCACATTTGTCAGATTTATATTTTAGATATGATATTTTATGCTTAATGTTGTAATGCCTTAATCATGTTAATCCCAGTTTCTTTATAATTGGCCTTATAAAGACAGATCTGTTCTTGATTTTTTCATACATATGAATCTGTTAAGAAATTAATCAGCTCATTCTGAATTATGCACGGAGTAAATTAATAAATATACATGTACCTACATTGTTTTTATTGTGGTCACAACTTTTATTTCTCTCTTTCACATTTCTTCAAAAATGTTATTTGATCAGAAGGTGAGCAGATAAATATCAGTTATTGGTCATAATAATTAATTTTGATCCACATGCATGACATGTGCATCATTTTGAATAAGACGTACAGTTTTGAAAAAAAACAAGTGAAACTGCGAGCTACTGCTCACTGATGATACCCCCGCCGCAAGTGGATAATATTAATAGTGTAAAAATATGCAAGTGTTCGGTAAACAGGAAGTTGTCGAGTGATGAATCTGAAAACGCATCACACGGTATACCTGACTTATATAAATCCTGAAACCAAATTTCAGAAATCCTTGTATTGTAGTTCCTGACAAAAATGTGACGAAAATTTTCAACTTGGCTATCATGTGTAAAATCATACAAGTGTTCGGTAAACAGGAAGTTGTCGAGTGATGAATCTGAAAACGCATCACACGGTATAGCTGACTTATATAAATCCTGAAACCAAATTTCAGAAATCCTTGTATTGTAGTTCCTGAGAAAAATGTGACGAAAATTTTCAACTTGGCTATCATGTGTAAAATTTTCAACTTGGCTATCATGTGTAAAATCATACAAGTGTTCGGTAAACAGGAAGTTGTCGAGTGATGAATCTGAAAACGCATCACACGGTATACCTGACTTATATAAATCCTGAAACCAAATTTCAGAAATCCTTGTATTGTAGTTCCTGAGAAAAATGTGACGAAAATTTTCAACTTGGCTATCATGTGTAAAATCATACAAGTGTTCGGTAAACAGGAAGTTGTCGAGTGATGAATCTGAAAACGCATCACACGGTATAGTTGACTTATATAAATCCTGAAACCAAATTTCAGAAATCCTTGTATTGTAGTTCCTGAGAAAAATGTGACGAAAATTTTCAACTTGGCTATCATGTGTAAAATCAGACAAGTGTTCGGTAAACAGGAAGTTGTCAAGTGATGAATCTGAAAACGCATCACACGGTATGGCTGACATATATAAATGTTGATACCAAATTACAGAAAGGGTGGATGTGTAGTTCCTGAGAAAAATGTGACGAAAGTTTCATGGGACGGACTGACTGACGGACTGATGGACGGACTGACGGACGGACTGACAGACAGAGGTAAAAAGGTGTACCCCCCTTTTTTAAAGCGGGGGTATAATTAAATGTTAAGGTAGTCATAGGGCATCATTATCACTTGATTTGCCAGAAGATCACCGCAAACTAAATAAGGCTTTCAAAGTTTGCCGGAAGTTCACCGCAAAAATTACCAGAAGTTCGCCACAAACTATGTAAGGCTATCAGAGTTCGCCAGAGGTTCACCACAAATATTCGCCAGAAGTTCACCACAAACTATATAAGGCTATCAAACTTTGCGGCAAGTCTGCCGCAACCTTCATTTGCATGGTAAAAAGTCGCGGTGAAGTTGCCGCAAACTATTTGCAGCAACCTTACCGCAGTGTTTGCGGCAGATTTGCCGCAACAGTTCGCCAGAAGGCTGATTTTTCAGTAAGGGATGGCAGTCCATATATCTAGCTCCCGTCTTACTTTGCATAACTTTCATAATTGATACTTATCTGCATGTTCTCATCCGTATTATGCTTGAAATACTTGCCAGTTATCATTCAGTATGCACAACTTTAATTTTCATTATGTGCAGTCATATAAAAAAAACGTAATTTCTGGGACTTTTATTTGTTTGACTATGTGGTATATCAGTTTATAGTAATTGTTGAAGTCCGTACGGGGACATAATTGTTATCTTCTATGTAAATTGGTCTCTGGTGAAGAGTTGCCTCATAAACAATGACACCCCATCTTCCTATTTTTATACCCTACACAAGGAAGTGGCGCAGGGTATAACATTTTTGACCCGTCCGTCCGTCCATCAGCCAGTTTATCAGTCCTGTTTCTTGTCATCACAACTCCTCTCAAACCGCCCAACAAAATTTCAGGAAACCTTTTTAGATAATAAGGACATACTATGCAGATGTGCATATCGACAGGAAATTATGATTCAAACTTTTTCTAGGAGTTATGCCCCTTTGAACTTATTTGCTTCATTATACTACTGCAAGTTTGTCATCGCATCTCCTCTCAAACCGCACAATAGAATTTTATGAAACCTTTTTAGATAAGGACATACTATTTAGATATACATATTTTTTTTCTAGGAGTAAGGCCCCTTTGAACCTATTTGCTTCAATATACTACTGCAACAGTTTGTCACTGCATCTCCTCTCAAACCGCACAACAGAATTTCATAAAACCTTTTTAGATAATAAGGACATACCATGTAGATGTGCATATGGACAGGAAATTACGAATTATTTTTCTAGGAGTTATGCCCCTTTGAACTTATTTGCTGCAGTATACAACTGCAAACAGCTTGTCATCGAAACTCCTCTGAAACCACACAACAGAATTTCATGAAACTTTGTAGATAATAAGGACATACTATGTAGATGTGCATATCGACAGGAAATTATCGTGATTTAATTTTTTTTTCTTAGTTATTTTATTTCTCTAGTGGCAATGTGGGGACTGACTGCCAAAGCGGGGCTGGCTTCAGTTATTTGCAATATAATCCACCAATGAGCCCCACCCTATGTCGGACTCTGTAACAATCATCCCATCAACCAAATATTTTGAAACATATTTAGAATTCAAGAAACAGACAAGTCCATGAAAATGAGGTTAAGTTCAGATAAACCCTGCAAGACAGACATATTTGTTATTCAATTATTATTTTGTACATAAATCACCCATTAGTTTTCTCATTTGAATTGTTTTAAATTGTTCATTTGTCATTTTGAGACCTTTAAAACCAACTATGCAGAATATGTTTTACTCATTATTGAAGTCCATATGGTGACCTACAGGTATAGTTATTTCTGTGTTATTTGGTCTGTTGTGTCTCATTTACAATCATATCACATCCTCTCATTTGATATTTTAATTTGTGATAAGACATTTAATAATCATTTCATACACCAAATATACATGAAGATGACCTATTGATTACACAATATTGACTACTACATGTACCTATTAGTATTTATTATTTTTGAGTATATGTCCGACATGCTGACGACGGACAGTCAATGGTATACCATAATATGTCCTGAAAACTGGTGTTAAAAAAAAGGCTCAACTAAATCAAATATTTGAAACGTGATTGATTTTATTCCTCTAATATCTATGAGATCAAATTTATAAAACATCTATTAATATAATTAATTTCAATGTACTAGTATACATGTAAGAATTGTTGCCATTTCTACATCATGTACATGTACAATCATTAGCTGATCAGCTCTATATTTTCTTTATTTTTATTCTCCTTCACTGTTTTATTTATAAGAGTAGACTCATATATATGATCTGTATTCATCATTGGGACAGGTAGCTATATATATAGGTGAAGTAGGTCCTTTTGATTTGATTTTTTTAAAGGATTTTGACAGCACTAAAGCATATACATGTAGTTCCAATTTATAGTTGATCTTAGCTCCTTAAGTGGATTGTGGCAACATATATTGCATATATACATGTAGAATGTTGTTCTTAAGTTTCAGCACTTTACGCATAGTTTCCGGTTGCAAGACTAGAATATGATACTGGCTTCTCATGAAATTCTGTCAGTACTTTGCCAATAGTTTCCAAGTAAAGTTGAACATTCCAAGCTCACTCCTTCCATTTGCAATGTACATGTACAAATGTACTTGCAGCCTGAAATTAAATATCAGAGTAATTCTGTCAGAAAATCAACAATTATTGACATTCAAAAGCATATAGATGTAGACTAGTTCATAATGGTAATGTGTCCATGGGACACAGATGAGCAGCCGCTTGCATATAAAGGATGAAAAGGGTGACACCACCCAAATTTGTACTTGATCTGAGTGTTGTTGTAGTAAGCATTGCATATAAGTTTCAGAACATTTGGATGAAGCAAACTTGTGTTAAAGAAAGGAACAAAATTTCAGCATTTTTTTAATTTGTAAAGGGCATATAACTCTAGAAAAGTAAAAGCGACCCCACCAAAAATTCAAACTTCATGTGTGTTTGTTGGTACAATGTAGTAAGCATATATATATGCATTAATTGTGTATTAGTTTCATAACGTTGGTAGACCTATACACCTATAGTTGTTTTAATGTCTGTGTCATTTTGGTCTTTTGTGGATAGTTGTCTTATTGGCAATCGTACCACATCTTCTTTTTTATATTATATACAATATATATGAACAGCTAAAAATCTCAAGTGACAAATACTTATGGCTGCATTCTGTACATGTTTAACCCTGATACTTCTATTACTAGACCTTAAGACATTTTTGTATACCTAACAGAATTAGGGGGGGGGGGTTAACGGTAAACAAATTGTGATTGATAAAGATGAATACTTCGTTTGCCTCCTACTGTACGATTTATCATTTACAAATTAGGCCAATTATATCATATTCTCAAGAAAATAAAGAAGTCAATCAAACCCCAGACCTTAATAGACGGGTGGACAGGGGTAAGGAGACAGGGGAATGAGGGATCAGGGAAAAGGGGGTATCTTTGAAATATATTTTGTCTTGGGGCAAGGAGATGGAAGAATTGAAGTAAAAAGGAGGGGGGGGGGGGGGGGTTAGAGTAAAATGGGAAGGGAAATATAGTTGGGGTCAAGGAGTAGAAACTGTCCCGATGGAAGTTATGGGGTACCCCACATACATATATGACCCTAGTCCGAGATTTCTCTGACGTCCAACGGCTGTTTTGCCAGACAAGCTGGGGCTAATCTCGGACTAATATGAACCTAACTTGGCTACGAAATAAGTTATTAAAAATGATGATTAAAAAAGACTAATTCATTGACACTAACCATTGCTAACGGTAGCGTAAAAATGACAGTAGATGTCATCCCTTCCTCTTCGGCCGTTTGCACACGGATATTTTGCAAAACTGGCCAGACATGTTTACAACTTGTCTGTAAAAGGTAAAATAAACACATAAATAAGATACCAGCTATAACGATCTATAATATTAAACATGGAACAGAAATTGAGCCCGTGCAAGGTTTCAGCCGCAGTGATTTTCAACAGTAGCGAGTATTTTGAGACAACCCCCAAGTTTGTATTTTTCGTTATACTGATAACATTTTGCTGCCTAATATATCGAAATCTATGTTTTCTTATGTAATAACTCTACCTTCATCGTTGTATATTCGCCACAATGTCTGTTATGCATGTACATGGTCGTATTCATCAATATAGTATGCTGCTCGGCAATGGCGACCTTGAAATTCCTCTGGTCCGATAATGGCGCCAAATTAGAGGGAAGCAACTCGCGCCAGACAAAATTACCGTATTTCACCAAAATAATCAAAATTTCACTTTTTGATAACAAACAGTAATACGATAACCACGTTTATATTCAGCAATCGTTTATTGATATAATTACAAACATTATTTTATTAAAGCCATCAATAAAGAATTCACAATTAAGTAATTAATGGAGTGCAATGAAATCAGACCTTATGGGGTAGATGGGTTAAACAAAAGCTCGTAACTTTTTTAAAAGCCTGGTGACCCCCATTTTATTTTACCTTAAAATGTTCGAAAAGTTCATAGCTTTGACATATCTGTTTTTAAAAAAAATCTACCGGGGAAATTTTACGAAAAATCGATTAAACCAATATTTTTTGCCTTAAACTAAAATTAGAAAATGCAAAATTTAGACATTAATCTGAAAATAAAAGGATTTTTAAGTCAAAAACAACCAAGGGAAACATTTACATTTCAAATTCTAATGTTTTTTCACATAAAAATCATACTGACTTGGTTTTAAAAGTCTTTGAATTTGATGTAACGGTTATTGTTGGAAGGGTGGGCATGTTTGGAAATAGGGTCAAAATCGCACATTTCGCTTCAATTTGAGGAGAAAACGAGCCTGGTGACCCCCTTTTTTCTTTGCATTTTTGGATTCAGCATACAAAAATCTACAGAATATGTGAAAATAAAAAAATTCTACCGGGGGTCACTATTGGGGTGAGCCACCTTAAGTATCCTTGTGAAACAAGAAACAAAAAGTCGAGGAAAGAGATCCCACATGACATAAGAGGCTCTTAAATGTAGTTTGGAAACATTTCTTTATGGAATAGTTATCAAAAGTACCATATTTTATTTTTTTTATTTTTTTCATCTTAGGTATAAATCTTATTTATTAACTATAAGTTTGTAAGAAAATGGTGTTCAAATATTGAGATGTAATACAGATTATGATACATACAAAAAAATTTGAGTAATCTCCCCTACAACACAAATGGTAATCTGCATTTAGGTGACAAAAATCTCAGTTTTATATAATAGGTTTAAAATGGACAGACATTATTCTGACTTGGTACAGGACATTTCAAGATAAAATGGTGTGTTGAACCCAGACCAACGTTATGTTAAACCACCCGCCCTACGATAACGCCAAGAAATATCGCTAGAACGCTACGTGACAGAAACATAACACAAATTCACACAAGATCAGTTACAACACAGAAACGCGTAAACAAATAGTACAACAGTCGATACAACATGAAAACCAAAGAACAACAACAAGCAAACTACATCTACGATCACAGGACATCAGAAACAGCGACGCCACTGCGTAACCAACATAAAATCTGAAACTCCATAGATATATCCTAAAACGGTCAATGACTTCATATGTGGGGTTAAAGGGGAAGATGTTGTTGTTTTCATCAAACAAATTATATAAGTAAACCATCATAGATATCAGAATTGAAATTTTGAATTTTCTCCAGACGCGCGTTTCGACTACAAAAAGACTTATCAGTGAAGCTTGAATAAAAAAAAGTTAAAAAAAAATTAAAAAAAATACGAAGTTGAAGAGTATTGAGTACCAAAAATTCTTAAAAGTTTTGACAAATACTGCTAATTAATAGTTATCAAAGGTACCAGGATTATAATTTAGTACACCAGGTACGCGTTTCGTCTACATAAGACTCATCAGTGACGCTCAAATCAAAATATTGATAAAGCCAAGTACAAAGTTGAAGAGCATTGAGGATCCAAAATTCAAAAAAGTTATGCCAAATACAGCTAAGGTAATCTATGCCTTGGATTAGAAAATCTTTAGTTTTTTCAAAAAAATAGAGTTTTGTTAACTGGAAATTTATAAAAATGACCACATTATTGATATTCATGTCAACACATAAGTCTTGACTACTGGGCTGGTGATACCCTAAGGGAAAAATCAAAATATTTATAAAGCCAAACAAGTACAAAGTTGAAGAGCATTGAGGACCCAAAATTCAAAAAAGTTGTGCCAAATACGGCTAAGGTAATCTATGCCTGGGATTAGAAAATCCTTAGTTTTATTTTAGAAAATTCAAAGTTTTGTCCACAGGAAATTTATAAAAATGACCACATTATTGATATTCATGTCAACACATAAGTGTTGACTACTGGGCTGGTGATACCCTCGGGGACGAAACGTCCACCAGCAGTGGCATCGACCCAGTGGTGTTAATAATTATCAAAGGTACCAGGATTATAATTTAGTTCACCAGACACGCGTCTCGTCTACATTTTTTGACATGTAAATTAGATAATAACGTAAAAGAATCCCTAGAATATATCATTTCATTTACTGCATTTACACAAGCTTTGAAAAAGATGAAAATAAGAAAGGTCCTAGGTCAGATGGTTTTATTGCATCAACATTTAAAGTATTTTGGATAGACATTGGAAAGTTTGGCTTGAGGTCAATGTTTTATGCATGTCAAATAGGGGAGCGTCTGTCACAATCAGAAAAAGAGTTTTAACATTTATTCGGAATAATGCAAGTCATAAATAAAGAAAACAATAGTATGCCGCTGTTCGAAATCATCAATCGAACCAAATCCGGATTACAAAATAAACTGAGGGCAACATATCAACTATAAGAGAAAAACAACTAAACAACAGATACACATAAGTGAAACAAATAAAACAAAGGACAATGTAACACACACATAAACGAATTATAAGATAATAACTGCCTATTTCCTGACTTGGTTCAGGACATTTTAAGAAAAATGGTGGGTTGAACCTGGTTTTGTGGCTAGTCAAACCTCGCGCTTTTATGGCAATAATGAATATAATGCATGAACATTCAGGACAGAGAAATACACAAAGAAACAATATAATAATACATTTCGACATGCTAATAGTTATCAGAAATACCAGGCTGATATATACACGTCAGACGCGCGTTTCATCTACATAAGACTCATCCTAGTTCTTAATACAAATGGCATCTAATTACACTTTATAACACCTTATAGCCTTACTAGCTTCTATATGTATAGGTGAATATATAAAGTCAGTTTTCTAAACAGAAATATTGACTCTAATCAAACCTTTAACACGGGTAAATTTATTGGAGATAACTGAAGATGACTATGTAATATTTTACACTATACAGAAAAAACATGATATCCCTGGTAAATATAATTTCTCATAGATTTTATGAAGTCCTTAGACTCTATTTCTTGGACATTTCTCTTTGAAACACTTACGTATTTTAATTTGGTAAATAGTTTAGTGCATGTGTTCCTGTAAGCTCATGCAGAACAAAATAAATAAAAATTATTTGAAAATTTACCATGTGAAATATATAAATGCAAATTTTACACATTTAAACACTGTTAAAGGTAAAAAAAAATCATTTATCAATTTTTGTTATCTATTTTAAATTCACCATTTTGTCTTAAGTTTATATAAAGTGACATATGCATTTTTATTTCAATCTCACATTGTCTTTTTATATCTACACAACAAACCTAAAACAAGGGTCAACAGTAAACCAAGGTCACAAATCCTATATTGCAGACCAAAATTACCAAAATAATTTAAGGAAAGCTATTAAACCAAGAGTTCTTAGCGGTAAAGAAGAAATCATCCTTTCATAATCTTTACGGACACTATCACGAATTGGTTGATCCTTATACAAAAAATAATAAAACATCAGACGAAAGAATGAGATTATAATGTATACAAAACGGTAGAGTCAAAAAGAAATCCATTATTGATAGCAAACAACGCTGCCATGAAAATTTATTTATTGCATAATTCCTAGCTTTTCCATATTTAATTATAGTGAAACACTGCGCATCATAACAGAGTGCATGAACACTAAGAGTGATATTCTCCCTTTCATCACCAGTCAATACAAGTATATGAGTCAGACTATCAAGATTTTAACGACCTCAGTTCATTCAAATTATGTATGAAAGGGAATTCATATTCATATATTTTCTTATAATAACATTGATTTTAAAAGGTAAATAAAAAATGAATGTTTGTTAAAATTTCTATTTGCAACTATCAAACATTTTATTGTTTTAACTAAGCTGAATATGTTGTAATAAAGTACATGTACCCCTCCATTCACACTTTATACTTTTTAATTCCTTTTACTTCTTATCCTGAAAACATTTCTGATATATGGGGATTTTTAAAAGATAGCTATTTCTCCAGGAAAACTTTGTTTTTTGACAACAAATTCTGATTAGATATAATCGTTAAAGTTAAGAAAAAATCTGCTTGAAATACACACTTGGAGCATAAGTTATCTTTCTGATTAGCAACATTTCAGCAGCACCTGCATACGGTGTATATATCTCCTAATTGATACGATATTCCCGTGCTTGCATTTCCTTTCATGATTTACTTGATAGAGGGTTGTTGCTCACAAGGAAGCTATTAAATCAAGAGTTCCAGATGGTGAAGTTGAAATCATCTCTTCGTAAATTTTACGGACGCCATCACAAGTTGGTTGACCGTTACGGAATAAAGGCAACAGTAGTTTACCGCTGTTCAAATAACCGTTTCACAAATGATATCGGTTATGTTCCTTACGTCGTAACTACAATTCCCTTCCCTTTCATAAATGTGACCTACCGAATTAGTTTTTTTACCGGATTTATTATCTCATAAGCAACACGATGGGTGCCACATGTGGAGTAGGATCTGCTGACCCTTCCGGAGCACCTGTGATCACCCCTAGTTTTTGGGGGCATTTGTGTTGTTTATTCTTTAGTTTTCTATGTTGTGTCGTGTTTACTTTTGTTTGTCTGTTTGTCCTTTTCAGTTTTAGCCAAGGTGTTGTCAGGTTATTTTCTATTTATGAGTTTGACTGTCCTTCTTTTACGAACACATTTCAATTGAAATGTGAGTCATTCAACAAAAAGAAATATTTTCAATGGTCACACGTGCACATTCTGGTCATATAATGGAATTGTGTGCGACATTCATACCAGTGAGAGGTTAACTACCTAATAAACTAGGTTAAGTCATTTATTTAACATAATGCCTTTAACAAATCAGAAATACGAAAACTGATTTCCGAACTTATCATTGTTTCATTTGTAAAGGGACTTTCAGTTTTAAAATTTCCTTAGGCATTTTGGGGTTCGGTATTTAGTTATTTTACTTTTTGCATGGCAATTGATACATGCTTAGCACGAAAAGGTTGCATCTGCGACGAGACTGGTCTCTTACATGCGATTCCCTTTGTCCGTTATGGTTTGAGGTTTTATATTTTGATACCGTCATTAATTAATGAGTAAACTGGCCTTGACTCTCATTTATAAATTCAGTAATCCGCACTATTTAAGGCAAGGTTATAATTCAAAACACCCTGTTTATCAACGCTACATATGCATGTCCCGTTCAAATTCATGAATCTTGTCAGCGGATATCAAATAGGAGAAGTGGTATGATTGCTAATGAGACAACTCTTCACAAGAAACAAAAGTTTACAGATTAACTATAGCAAATATGTCTTTTTGTCAATTTGGAGGATTCGGTGTAAATTTCGAAGTTTTGCTTTTTTCAATCATATTGTTTATAGATTGTTTTATGTATTATATATCAATCTATAAAAAAGAAATGTGATTGAAAAAAAAGTAGATTGTATGTATTTATACAATTAAAATTAAGTAAGTTTTCAATTAGATATTTTAAGTTGTCTCATATATTTTGATAGAATTTTACATAATATACGTATATACTGTTGATGCAAAAAGGATTATCAATACAAATCTTTCTTTTGAAGTACAACAGAAAAAGAAATGTTGTAAGAGCTGCTATTCTGTCATTATTTACGGTTTAAAATGAGAAACATAAGCGATAATGTCCCATCAAATGTTCAGGAGATTAAACAAATACCAGTTTAGTTATACTTTATCAACTTCTTTATAATTTCAAAAGTGTTAAATGATCCATTAAATAATGAAATGACGCTTTGATGCCATATATATGCACATTTTTAAAAATGATAGTGCGAGTGGGGCATCCGTGTACTTAGGACACATTCTTGTTTGTATATAAAGTTAGAGTACAGACATACAGTGGTTGTCGTTTGTTTATGTGTTACATATTTGTTTTTCGTTCATTATTCATTTTTCAGGCTGTTAGTTTTGTTTTTTTGAATTGATTTACATCGCCATTTCGAGGCTTTTTATAGCTGACTGTGCGGTTTAGGCTTTGCTCATTGTTGAAGGCTGTACTGTGACCTATAGTTGTTACTTTATGTGTCATTTGGTCCCTTGAGGAGAGTTGTCTTATTGGCAATAATACCACATCTTCTTTTTTTTATAAACAAGGGTTAAACTTAAAGCCCCTCCGCTATGGCAGGGGGCATAAAATAAGTTTATGAGATACATTTGTACATGTACATCTAGAATAATATCAAGGTTATAACGAAATGCACCCAAATTTCTTTTAGAAAAAGGGCAATAACCCTTCAAGTGTTGTCTGATTCATCAGAAAATTTCTTGTTAGATGGCTTTTGACATGGTGAACAATTTTACTACTTTAGTTTTCCCAAAACTATAATTATATTATTGTATAGATATAAATTAAATGATATCTCTAGGTTGTTTTTTCCAAAGCAATGTCTCAAGAAACATATGTGCTTTAATAAAAAATAAAGATTATAGCTAATTTCCTAATGCATTTTAGAGCAAGACTTTCTTACTTTGTTTGTATATTGTACAATAGTAATTTAGATAACATCCAATTGCTTTTAACCATTATATTTACAGGTTTAAGTTTCCCTATATTTATTGTATGAAGATGTCAGTCTTAATTACAAAGCTTGGGTAAACGTTTCAAAATCAAAATTTTACTCTACAAGCATAAAGAAATTACCTGTAAGATGAACATTAAACTACTGTCACTTAGGGAAAACATAAAAAAATCAATGAAGGATAATAAACTTAATTCAAATAGTTTGGGGTAGGGGTAAAAAGTTTTCTTTAATTGAAATTATTTTATACTTTCCTGTGGTCAATCAATTTTCCCAAATTAAGTTAAGAGGAGAGTAAGAGGGTCAGTGAAAAAAAAAACTATAGATATATAAATTAGGTTTTCTATCTTACATTGAACTTTTGATGTCATCCCTAATTCTGATATTGTTGTCCTCTGTTTTTATCTTATATTTACTTAGCCCAATTTTTTTTGTAATACTACATTGTATGTTACCTGTTCTTTTACTTATTTCTTGTAAGCATAACCAGATATGTCCACAGTGGTACATGTAGCATGCTGATAGAAGGTCTAACTTCTTACTTTAAGGAAGTTGATCTTTATAGTTTTTATAAAATTCTCAAGAAGTGAAGCCGCACAAAACCAATCCTGTTTCACAAATTCTAAAACATGGGTGAAAATTCTATGCTGAAAATCAAATGCACAAGACAATTTATATAGATTTTGATACTGAATTCATTCCAAATAAAAGACTAAATGTACATTTAAATATATTCATTTCATCAGAATCTATTTCATTAGAATCTTAAATCAAGGTTTTTTTGTTTTTTGGTAGTCAGTGTGATACATGTAAGGTAACACAATGAAAAAGTATATAAAGTTGCAATTGATCATGTTTTATATATATAAAAAATTGCTAAACAGTCTCAAACTCGGAACAACCTTATACATGTTTTACAAATAATCATTTTTCGGTTTTCCCGTTTGAATGGTTTTACACTAGTAATTTTGGGGCCCTTTATAGCTTGTTGTTCGGTGTGACCCAAGGCTCCCTGTTGAAGGCCGTACATTGACCTATAATGGTTTACGTTTTTAAATTGTTATTTGGATGGAGAGTTGTCTCATTGGCACTCACACTAAATCTTCCTATATCTATATGTGGTATGATAGCAAAGGAAGTAACTCAGTAAGGGTTCTCATTACAGACTTTTCAAATTTTCATGAGTCCAAAACTCACAGACTACTGAGAGTTACATGTATGAAATTTTCCACAAGAGAGCAAATCTCTTAATTATAGGTCAGTGATAAATAAATAAGCTTTATTTAGAGTCAGCAAGGTATATAAACATAGGGATCTCAGAATCCAGGATTGTGTACCTAATTTTAAAAAAAGGGGGGGCCTTGCCCAAGACCCCCTTTGAATGTTGCACAGGCTGATGTAACAATGTGCAGTGTGCCCTTCGAATAACAAAATTAATATAGTTTCCTCAAAGCCAATTGCAACATTTCACGAACTTTATTCCAAATTACATGGGCCTCTTCACCTGAACAGTTTCATGGTCTTAACATCTCGAAAGCACCACAAGTTGTTGCATAAATTATATACATTTTATATATTATAATACAAAAAATACATATATAATGAATTCAATTGCAAATTAATCTTAAAAGGTTTCCAATCCATTGTGGAAATTTGTCCCAACCTAGTTTTGACTAGGTTTTTTAGCCTTAGAGGACTCAGAACATATGGTACTACATGTACTTTGTGTATAGTTGCAGTTTCAATAGTTTGAAGTTTCAGGTTTGTGTTCACTCACAATGGTCATGTTTTTTTATAGTTTTTTTAGCTTGATAAGTTGAATATCACTATCTAAATTATTCCAGAATCCTTATGTTTTTTATGAGCTACCATTTCATTTGATTTTTATTAGGGGCTAGGATGATATTTGAAAAAGGCAGGGCAGGAGTTTTGATCAAAAATAAAGGCAGGATGACTATTTAAGTAAAAAAAAAGGATAACCCAATTAATATTGGCAAGACCTAATAGACATGCCGATGATAGAGTGGGAAGAAACATGCAAGACAGAGATTGAAACTAAAAAAAAATGCAGGGCAAAACTTTTCATCCTACCCCCCCCCCCCCCCTAAAACAATTAAATGGTAGCTCCCTTAACAGCTTGATGGATGGGTGTGCTGCCTATTTAGCAATAAGACTCCAGTTAAGAAACTCTGTGACTGTAGTTGGTCCGGTGGAACTGGAAACCTAACAAAATATACCGGGCATAAGGACATGATGTAATGTGTATCATGGGTTTTATCACTTGTTCTATCTTTGTTGGTATTAATGGTATTACTTATTTTGCAAACAGAGTGTGGGTACAGAGGCAGCATATTGATTTACCTGAAAATACCACATCTTAGTGCGATCATAATCAACTCTTCTTCATTGGCATTGTCCACAGCTGGTTCATGTACAGTCTGGCAACCTCCACACAGTCTCAGATCTGTCAATGCCGCTGCGTTATTTCTTTATTACATTCAGCGAGCTTTCGTACACTTTTATCCTGATTACATTCAGGAACCCCACATTAATAGGTTAAAACAGACTTATACTGCCCTTCATGTCCGGCGGGACCAACTCATCTGCCATTTGTTATTGTTGTTGTGCAGACTACGCGCCTTTTTTAAAAGAGGTAACCAAGCAAGGGAGATAAAAAATACGGTGAATGACGCATTTCGATGATTTTACTTTAGTGAATAACATTTTTCAAACAAAAATTTTCAAACTTTTTATGCATTGAAAGAGGAGATATGTATCAAATGATTTCTAATATAAAAAAATGTGTGCTAGGCATCTGCTGTTTACAGAAAATCAATATCGAAAATGACCTACTTTCAATGCGTGACACTGTTGTATATGCGGACGGCGAATGCATTCAATCTATTTTTTTCTAGACAAATATGGCATACATCGATGTAATACTATGGTTTTGTCACTTTTATTAATGGATTACAAGGTTCCCAAAATTTCACCATATTCCGTGTATATGGACTTATCAGTTTTAATTTGATTTGCCTGATTCTTACATGGACCTGTACTTAATGTTGTTTTTTTTTAATTTTCCAACATATATTACTGTTGATTCATTATTATTCATTGGATTCCAATTTTTGTAGTTTTCTTTGGTACAGTTAAACCACGAATTGAATGGATCAACGAGTCACAAATACCATATATGCTTTGTATGCAGATATTGCCAAAACCACGAAATCAAATATCCACGAAAATGCAGGTTTTCCTTAATGCATGAAAATTAATACTTAAGAAAATAAATGAATCATGAGCATGTTCTTTTATGTCTACAAAACAAAACCCTATTTTGTTCTATTCCTAAGTTCCTAAGAATAACAACACTTTGTACTTTGATGGTCCTTTACTATTGATATATATCTCTGACACAAATGGCGTATTTTAGTGTTTAAACATTTGAACTAAAAGGGTTATTAGATATAGGAAGATGTGGTATGAGTGCCAATGAGACAAATCTCCATCCAAATAACAATTTATAAAAGTAAACCATCATAGGTCAATGTACGGCCTTCAACAGGGAGCCTTGGCTCACACCGAACAACAAGCTAACAAGGGCCCCAAAATTACTAGTGTTAAACCATTCAAACGGGAAATTTATGTCTATCATTATATTTATTTGGGTATACATAATTAAGAAGATGTGGTATGACTGCCAATGAGACAACTCTAAATAAGAGACCAAATGACACAGAAATTAACAACTTTAGGTCTTCGTACGGCCTTCAACAATAAAAGTTCATACCGCATAGTCAGCTATAACAGACCCCGAAATAACAAATATAAAACAATTAAAACGAGAAAACTAACGATCTGATTTATGTAAAAAAATGAACAAAAAACAAATATGTAACCCATCAACAAACAATATTCTTGTGTTGAATGTAACCAATTGTTATAACAAGATCATTTGTGTGTGTAAATCCCTTAACATATATTAAATACTTAAATGAACTAGGTACTGACAATTCATTTGGAAACTCAACCTCAACATCCACGACACTTACGATTAAATAGGAGATCCTTGATAATCATAAGATGTTCTATTTTCCTTTGGAATTTCAACCACAGTTGGTGAACTGGATCTGTCATCACTGTATTTGATACCTATATGTCATTGTAAACAACGGTATATTGCTCGGTCTCCCAATTGCACCAAGAAACTTCTTACTAAATTATTGACATTTGTTTTTATAGTGATTAAGATTACTGATATTGTTTTTATAGCGATTACGATTATAACACAATGTTGAGTGCTGAACCCCTATTTTTGACTTTTTACTTATTATGTCTGTTTGTTTTGTTCACTCATCGTTGTCAAAATTATGGCTTTATATGCGATTGTCATACAAGTGAGAGGTTTACTTAGGTTTAAAACCAGGTTTAGTCCAGCATTGTTTACATCAGAAAATGTCTGCACCAAGTCAGGAATATAACAGTTGTAACCAATTCGTTTGATGTGTTTGAGCTTTTGATTTTACCATTTGATTAGAGACTTTTCACTTTGAATTTTCCTCTGCGTTAAGTATTTTTGTTATTTTACTGTTTTCTAGAGATGGTTTGAATCACATGTGGATTCTTTAAAGATGGGCAAAAAAAGAGACAGTCAAACTCATAGATCGAAAATAAACTAACAACGCCATGTCTAATAAAGAAAAAGACAAACAGATAAATAATAGTACACAGCATAGAGAACTAAAGACTTCGCAACGATATCAAATAAAAAAAATCCTTTGTCATGTTTGTGTACATCCAATATAAAACTGTTTCACTTCGCAAAATTATTAAACATTTGACTGTTCTACATTTTACTAAATAGTCTCTATTCCAAACTAAGTGACAAATTGAAACATTTGGTATTGCTTTGTTTCATAAGAAAAATAATGACCAACGTAGAAACAAGTATATTGTTTTTGGGAGGAATAAATCAAGCCTCCAAAAATTGTGGACGGTCATATAACCCTATACACATATAAATATGAATAGATATCGAGCACTTGCAATTTTGTTTTCTACGTATGTTTGATTTCATGTTATAGATTAAGCTAATATTTTATCAATCGATTTTACTTGTATAAGAATGATTTTGTTAATGATCGAATCAGTCAACGAAATAGAATATGTTCTGCGTCTGTCAAATTTTCTCTCTCGTTATAGTGGTTTAAAGATAAAAGACTTGTATTTTACCCTTAAGTTCTATTTATAGGATTGTCGACCAAATTGTTTGGCTGGACGAGTCATCGGACATCTTTTTAAATTAGATAGCACAATAATGATTGTAGCCGAGCAGGGTCCATAATTATCAAAGGTACCAGTCTTTATAATTTTATACGTCAGACGTGCATTTCTTCTACGCAAGACTCATCGGTGACACTAAAATCAAAATATGTAATCAAAATATGTATAAAGCCAAACAAGTATAAAGTTGAACAGCATTGAGGATCAAAAATCCGAAAAATTGTGCCGAATTTTCTCAGAATGTTCAGATTGTAAGATTTTTGTAAAAGTTAACTACAAGGGACGAAGACATACTTCAATTGACAAGACGGCCTTTAGGACCAGGTGTTCGAAAAAATTAAATCAATTTTGTTAACAGAAATAAGATTAAAAAAAGGAAATATTTAAAAAACAAAGATTTAACATTCTCAAAATTTCTGAGAGAAATTCAGAAGTGTAGCGTCCGAAAAATAATAACATTTATGGTTATGAAGAATATCATTAATATTCATTTAGGGTCGATCCCCCGTGGGACGAAAATATATATCAACAGGTTCCTTATCGTGCTCAAAATTGGTTACATAAAACTACACTCAAAAAACAATATGAGATCAGATTAAATGTTCTTTAATCATACCAATAAAACTATATATTAAATACGTAAAGAAAGTAATGAAAACGATCTCAAAATACAGAATAACTTGTACATTCATCAGTCTCTGATGCAGAGTTATCGATCCTTGCACTAAAGAGAGAGCAAGAACCGAAAAATCTGCACTGAAGTTTAAAGGTAAAAAAAATTTGAAATTTATATGAAATAAAGACATTGTTTGTCAAAACAAACATTCCGTTTTATTTTTATTGTTCTTACATATGTTATCTTTATCATGTTTATTACATGTTTTATATATTCTTGAAATCGATGAAAAGTGGGATTTTTCGTAAACAACATTCTCGCATTTCTGATTTTATGTTTTACTTTAATGTTAATGAAGCATGAACCAGATACTCATTGTTTTAATTTTCATATTCAACAGATTTTAACATAGAAAATAAACACAAAGAATAAAATATACCTATACATGACACACAATCAACACATACGCACTAAAACTGTTCTATTGGTGTTTTTTTAAATTCACAATGAGGCCTTCAACACGGAGCAAAATATTAGATTATGTCGAATACATATTGATAATAATTTATACATCCAATAATTCAGGTGGACTGGACAGTTTTAAACTTATAAATTTAGATAATAAAAACATACACGAATAAATTGTAAAAGGAGGACATAAAAAACTGTTTCATAGATAAAAAGTACTTGATTTTGTATATATATCCAGAGTTCTGGTAACCAGTACGTTCTGAAGAGAAACAACATTAAAATGATTTTGTTGTATCAATTTGTACAAACGAAAAGATTTAGAGATTTCATACCTGGTACATTTATAATGGCGATGTGTAGTTTGGGTTTGTTTTTGTCTTCCGGCATTTAAGTAAATTCTCAAATATGTATTTTTCATACATTGCTCGTTGCGTAGGTGTGTTTTCTTCATTTCTGTGTTCTTTGATTGTTTAGGTGAGTTTTGCCAATTGTATGTTAAAAAATGCGATGTCTGTCTATCTACCTAGAAACATTCTTTAGTGAGAACCTTAATTGGTAAGGTAGTATGAGGTGAATAATCTGACCTTGACCTCATTATACATTGATAATGTTAAGTTTATTTAAAACATTGTACTAAAATCTTAATCTCAGGACTACCAACATAAACAATTGATGAATAATTAACATGGTAAAGCAGTCGATACATTTCTTGTTGCATCTTATATGCTGCATTTGAAAGCTATGAATGAGTTTGTTAAATTTGATATTTGCCTTGCTATGCTTCTTTGCTAAATATGTGTTTGTTACTATTGGCCATGATATTACAATACGTGTGGTACTTGTACATTCTGTCATTATTGTCAATGGTATTCTCGTATTCTCGACTTTCATTTTTTGCTAATGTGCTTTGTTTATATGCCTTTCGGTGTACAAGTTGCTTGTCTTTCATTTTTAATATGTTCTTTGTCTATTTAGATATAGGAAGATGTGGCATGAGTGCCAATGAGACAACTCTCCATCCAAATAAAAATATATAAAAGTAAACCATTATAGGTAAATGTACGGCCTTCAACACGGAGCATTGGCTCACACCGAAGAACAATCTATTAAGGGCCCAAAATTACTTTGCATTTTTATGTTTCTTTGTTAAATATATGACGTGGATCTGTATTTATTTTGACCGTCATTGTATTATTGCACTATGCTAAATTTGTGTATTCTTATTTTGAATGTTTGCTAATATGCTTGGTCTTTATGCCATTTTGTGCTTCTTTGTTACATATTTGTATGTTTTGTTAGTGATTCATATTATGTTGAATGCTGTATTTTTGACATTTTTAAGTATTGTTTTGTTGACGCATCGTTGTCAATATAACGTAATTTGTTGTGACTGTCATAAAAGTGAGAGGTTAAGCTAACTATAAAACCAGGTCCAATCCACCATTTTCTACATAACAACAGTGTCTGTACCAAGTCAGGAATATGACAGATGTTATCCAATTGTTGGATGTGTTTGTGCTTTTGATTTTGCTATTTAATTAGGGAGTTTCCTTTTTGAATTTTACTCGGAATTCAGTTTTTAATGATTTTACTTTTCATATGTTTAAATTCTCTTCATTTAATTAATTCAGCATATGAACATGAAAGATAAGTCGAAATGTGTTCTCTAAATGAATAAACAAAGAGAAACATGTTGCTAAACAATTTCAAAAAGATTATTTGTCAAAAGGATAATTTTTTTAACAAAATAATGTTATTACTTAGAAGAAGTATTTAAATGGATCACTTTAGGAGTAATCTGCAAAGGCTGCAAACACTCAAAAAGATGTCAATATATATATGTCTATGGTATTACATAGCAGCGCTTATTGCTCTTCAGGCTGGTGCTAAATCTACGCAAAATATACTCGGTAAGTTCTAACTTTCAAAAATAATTTCTAACTTTTATTATATAAATAACACATAGCTGGCATTTTGACATGAAGTATAATAAATCATTTTATCATATGTCAGCGTTGAGTTAATGATTTGTTAAGTTGTTTGTTTTGGGCAGTGTTTGTAGATTGTTTGTCCTTCTTGATCATTGTTACGTTTTGTGGATTTTGTTTATACTTAACCATGTCAGAATAATAGTGAAACATTGAACAATTTAACTATCCAAAAATTTCAATAACAACATCTTTTGTTGATTCATTAACGAACGAATGTTCTCTAAATGAATAAACAAAGAGAAACATGTTGCTAAACAATTTCAAAAAGATTATTTGTCAAAAGGATAATTTTTTTAACAAAATAATGTTATTACTTAAAAGAAGTATTTAAATGGATCACTTTAGGAGTAATCTGCAAAGGCTGCAAACACTCAAAAAGATGTCAATATATATATGTCTATGGTATTACATAGCAGCGCTTATTGCTCTTCAGGCTGGTGCTAAATCTACGCAAAATATACTCGGTAAGTTCTAACTTTCAAAAATAATTTCTAACTTTTATTATATAAATAACACATAGCTGAGAGGGTGATAGAGCAGATTGTTACCCCGAGAAAACATTGTCAACCGCGGCGAAGCTATGTGTTATTTCATTTATTATACTGAATGTTCTGTTATTACTGTCGATTAAATTTCAAATTCAAAGTAATAGACTATGACGTCTTGTACAACCATCCGTATTTAATAAAGCGCACACTTGATCAAGCGTCTCCGTGAAGGGTAATAGAGTATTTGCCATAGGATAGAGTCGTATTTAATAAAGCGCACATTTGATCAAGTGTCTCTGTGAAGGGTTATAGAGTATTTGCCATAGGATAGAGTCGTGATTAATAAAGCGCACACTTGATCAAGCGTCTCCATGAAGGGTAATAGAGTAAATTAACACCCTCGTATTAGCCAATCAAAATCTGGCATTTTGACATGAAGTATAATAAATTATTTTATCATATGTCAGCGTTGAGTTAATGATTTGTTAAGTTGTTTGTTTTGGGCAGTGTTTGTAGATTGTTTGTCCTTCTTGATCATTGTTACGTTTTGTGGATTTTGTTTATACTTAACCATGTCAGAATAATAGTGAAACATTGAACAATTTAACTATCCAAAAATTTCAATAACAACATCTTTTGTTGATTCAGTAACGAACGCGTTTTTACTCTTTTATTGTGTATAAAGGACAATATCTTTCGTATTTGAGATGTTTGAGATATTTGAGATTCACATGTAACCTATATGCATTTATTAACTTTTTTGTTGCAAATAAAGCTTGAGTTTGCAAAGTTTAAAGGGTTGGAAAAGCGGCATAATATTAACTTTTATACATGTTATAGGTACAACAATAAAAATGAATGCTGGTTTTCATTCTCCATTTTATAAATATTTGACTTTACAACTGATTATCAGTCACTGGTGGTTCTTATAAGTAATGTCTTTACTGTACATAAGGTAAATGCAAATAAAAAAGATAAAATATAAGTATCTGATGTAACATATATATATAATATGTATATATATAGAGAATAATACATGGCAAAATCCATATCATATGTCGTATCATCCCGAGACATCAATATTAGCCCAAGGGCCTTTAGGCCCGAGGGATGATATTGGTCGAGGGTGATACGGCATGTGATACGGATTTTGCCATGTATTATACGCTTTATCATATATTCCAGCAGAAGAGTATTATATTATATGAACTGTTTTCTGATCCCTATAGATTAGCACTGGGTTACCTTCAGTTCTGCTTTTGTCTTGGTTCAAAGCCTTAAAATAACTGCTTATACAAAGCACCTGGGTTACCTTACCATTTGCCTGCTGCTGTTTTAAAAATATTTTGTTTATTATTGTATTTATTTGAGTGTTTTGTATTTTTTATAGTTGCATTTAGTGTGCCAAAAAATATGCAAACTTGATGTTCGTGACGTCACATACAATATGAAAACTTGACGTTCGTGACGTTACATACCAAACAATGACGTCATTAAAAAAATTGACCTATTTTGAGGAAATTTTTTCTTAAGCAAAAAAAAAAACAAAAAACTTTATGTAAAAAAAAAAAAAACAAAAAAAAGGTATGCGATACGGGTTTTACCATGCGATACGGGGTATGCGATACGGGTTTAGCTATGCGATACGGGGTATGCGATACAGGGTAGGTGATACAGACTGGAAAAACAACCTTTATTAGATATACAAAATAGCTACATTTTGTACTAAATATATGATAAATATATATAATTATATGCAAATTCGTGTCGTCTGCAAATATCATACTGTATACTTTAATTATTAGATTTTGGCTTTTGAGTGCTAGATTAAACATAAATGATTGCAATTCACCCAAAAAAAGCTATCAAAATAAAATTTGCAAGTTTTCACGTCACCGTTTTTGTTATTGTTAAAGCATTGTATCGCAACTATATCTCAATTAAAAGTGCTTACATTTGAATATGCTAAAATTAATATCCTTAATGTTTAAAACCCCACAGTGCAATGTGTGTTTATTTTAAGAATCAATGTTTATGATAAAAAAAAATGTTTCATTACCGTAGTTTTTATATTTCAACATCTGTTTAAAAAGCAACTTCCCTTATTCAATGCCTTGTATATGTAAATGTCTTAAATGTGCTAGACAATACACAAATAAAATCCTGTATTCTAGTCTTAGAGTGGCGTCTTAAAAACCCAGAATTTGCAAAAACAGGTAGGTTATATCATTATAGACACATGATTATCAAAATACTTGAATTATATAAATCATCTTGTATCACTGGTTAAGATGTTGGATAATCCATATAAAATATATTCTTGTAAATAATGTCCGGTTTCATATTTTTTATTAATTGTGTTGCAACTAAAGTCCTGAATTCATAAAGTAAAGTTGACCTTAGAATGCTTTAACATTTTAATTAGGGTCATTTCGATATTTCTAATAAGCGTGTTAAGGTTTTAGCTACATATTTGTTTTTGTCAATGCTTATCTGAGGAAGATTGTTCCACAATCACCTTTATTGTTTCGGTTTACACATGATTTTCATATTCATTTTCTCTAGCTTTTGGATCGACACTCGAGTAATTATTTTTTAATACCTTTGTAGATAATTAGGTCTTTCCACTTTTCTGTGGAAAAAACATTTGTATTTGTTCTGATTATTATTATTATTATTTTCTCCCGCCAAATTTTATTCTCGCGTAATTTTTTGTTCTAAGCTAAGATATATCTAATATAGTATAATTCTGTTTATTCGCTTTTTATTTACACCCATTCTTAGCCGAACAATTTTCTTTGTAAGCGTTATCTCCCAAACACTGTTATCCTTGTGACTGCATCTCCTCCGTAACCGCAAAAGAAAGCGAAAAAAATGTTTTATAAAATTTTTAGTTATATGCTTCTCATGATTTGTCCTATTTTGACCGAAGCGATATGAACACTCCATATGATAGTTATTTCCCCGAATGTGATAAAAGGGATATGCATTTCTATCTTGTAAATCATAAGTGATAGCAATCTTTTGATTTGAGGTTCTTGGTCCAAGAATGACAAAATTAGGTCAAGGTCATAGGATAAGGTCATATTTCAGATATTGATTTTGGGTTATTTTCAATTCTTTTCAAAAACCGTATAATATATCAACACTATATGCTTCCTAATTTGTGAGTGGCGACAAGTCGTAACACAATAATTTTGATTGAAAGGGTACACTCACATTAAATTGGAGTT
This sequence comes from Mytilus galloprovincialis, assembly GCF_965363235.1. Lineage (NCBI taxonomy): Eukaryota > Metazoa > Mollusca > Bivalvia > Mytilida > Mytilidae > Mytilus > Mytilus galloprovincialis. The sequence continues at coordinate 13,557,416 of NC_134842.1, forward strand.
TTCTCCCCTTAGATAAAAAAGTTGGCCTATTGGGATATAATTCATTAATCATATATAATTAAGATCTATGTCTTTGAATTTAAAGTCCTTGGTTTATGACCTTGAAATTGAACTCAAGGTCATAGTAAAAATTGGCGTGCTAGATTTTGACCCTTGCTTTTACGTCATATATGTATACATAATAAAGCCATTGGACTTTTTGCATATTGTTGCAAGCCACTTGACCATGGAAAAGCTAACCGAAAGTGACCTGGTTTAAACTGGAAGTAGCTATTGTTTGTACTTGTTTAATTTAAAAGTACATGTATATAGTAACAATATATTCTTGGAATCAGTGTACAATTAGCTATCATCGCAAGATATGATATTTCGAACTGAATGTTCATAGTTGTATATCAAAATTGATCTTTATGGGTGGAAAGACCTTCAATTGTTTTCTTTTAATTGTATCTTTTTATGGTTTTTATTTTTTACAGGCAAACTCACAAAACAACAAGATAGAGATGAGGTATGATATATTCTAAATTAATCACATGTCTTTTTTTCTCAGCAAATTAATTGTCTTTTTTTCTATTGTCAAGTGATTTCTTACCTCTTATATACGATTTAACCCGAGAGACGTAATAAAATGCAAAATCACTTGATTGATCAGGCTCAAACATTTGCACGTTTCGTTTTCCTTAATAGATACTCTCGATTAAAAAAAAACAAAAAACAGAATAAAGTTCAAAGTTATAGAATATTGAAAAAGTTTAAATTCCTAATGGTTTTGCCAAATACAACTTAGGTTTTTTTGTTCCAAGAAAGAAAATAAAAACACAAAATGAAAACAACACGCTATAAATATCATGTGCTTAGATGTACTTTCTGTATCACTGAAAATAATATACACATCACGATTATTCATTGTATCCTGCTTCAATGATCAGAGTACAAACAACGTCACAAACAATTATAAACTAGCTATTGACGCTATGTAATTTTAATGTTTGAGACGAACTGGTAAATGACTTACAACATGTACAATCCGCTATATTCTGAGGCGGCGAGTTTATTATAAGCCTCTGATAGAATCGTTGCAAATATCACTTGGTTATACTTATAAAGATCTATAATATTTAAACACAGGTTGTAGATCGTGTAAAAAGATACAATAACGACAACGCAGACTATATTTATGTTGACCTTGTACAAGAACAAAACAATGGTAAATACATTTTCTTTTATTGTTCATGTTATTAAGAAAATCACATTGAACATGTAGGAATTATTTTATTAGATATACAACCACCTGTGTATTTTTATCATTTATGTTATTCAACCCAAACAATAATTACAAAATATACAAAATGTACCATTTTGGTTATCCCCCAAATAACAGTTAAAACTTTGCCAAAGCTTGGCGTCTGTTTGTTTATATAGTATGCAGCAATATGTAGCAAGGACGCCATAATTGTGGCACATTTAGAACCGTTACAGCAACTGTTTGGTGATTCTGTAATAGACTTGTTGCAAGTTTAAATGATAGTCCCATTTCAATTTATTCTTGTTTTCCACAGACAGTTGAAATTAACGCCTATCATCTCGATGGACTGTAAATTATAAGACATACATATCAGAGGTATATCAAACAACAAACAATCACAATTTTGACTCAAAGACATACCATTAGACGATTTATCCGTAAAGATAATTGCACCAATTAATAATTACATTAGATGTATGTTTCATTATAATACTTTATTCTGATTGGCTAACTGCACATCACGTGTTATTCCGTAAGCAGTTGCATTGCTCAATACAACTTTTCATTCATAATACGCATGGTAAAACAATAAAGTGCACAGGTGAATTAAATAAAAAAATATATGAAATTCGTGTTTTCATGATCATAGCTAAAACATGTAATTATAAGTTTTGAATGCTTCTTTTTGTAACTTGATAGGGTTGTAAAAGCGTTGACCGTGCGCACATTTTTAGAATGAAGCGCGGAAAACAAATTGACTTCGGTCAACGCTTTTACACCCCAATAAATTTACAAAAAGAAGCATTCAATTTTTAAATGTTTTCTCAAATCAAGGCACATGTGATAGAATATATAAACAATAGGCGAAATATATCAAAGGAAGTGAAACTCATAATTATAAAAAATAAACTGACAACGTCACAGATAAAAACACAAAAGTATTCCATACACAACACACACAAATAAAGACTGTGCAACACGAAAACCCACCGAAATTGAGTTTATCTAAGCTAATCTGGCACGATAAGCAGATCAAATGTGACCTACGTTGAATTTACTTGTAGTGGAACCTGGTGATTAGTCAAATTTAGTATATCACTTTTAATCTAGTAAATTTGAAATCATACAGAAATCAGTAAAAATGTGATTGCTATGCATAAATAAATATTGAAATTGATATTTTACAATGTGTCTTTTTTATATTGTAATATTATATTACAAATTCAGGTTAGGATGATGGTTGGCGACTGTTAACCAGTTAAACCCGGTGCAATTGTTTTTACCTGATGGTCAGTTGTTCTTGATTGTTCATGTGGTTCCTTAGTGTTTCTCGTTGTTCGTCTTATAAACATAAAATAGATTTGCTATATTTTTTGTTCTTACAGATAAACCTTATGAAGTAGTTGGTGAGTTTTAACACCTCTGTAGTTTTCATAGGTTATACAATAATAAAACATCAGTGTATTTGCCGTTTGAAAATCTAATGAACTCCTCTGACTATTTTTAAAAGCGTTCATTTCGAAGTTGTTATTTGCTAAAAACAGACAAAAAAAACCTACAGGAATCCTACTAATGGTGATGTGTAGTATTCATTTTTAGGATATAGGCAAATAGCGAAATCACTAAGATACAAAACAAACAAACATTATACGTACACATTTAACCATTGTACATTAGATGCTGAAACAGTGAATTTATGAAGACAGTCTATACGATGATTAGTCTGTACCTAAAGGAACACAATAAAAAGATTGTAAAGCAATCCCAGATTGAAATAGAATCATGCTTATGCATTTTTCACCTTTAATTTTATTTGAAAGTTATATAGGCCTAAAATAAATCGGTTAAGGAATTTCCTCCTTAAATGTTGAATTCTATATCAACACTGATAATATGAAAAAAAAAAAAAAATCAAAAAAAAAAACCTTCCCTTGTTAAATGACAGAATCAAAATCTCTAAAAATTACACGATTGGAATGTGGCGACATATACATGATGTCCAAGAAGTTACAAATGTCAAAACATTTAACATGATCATGTCAATTAACAATGATACATTGAAGAAAACCCAATTTGAATTGCTCATTTTCAGAAATAGGAGTACCTGGACCTCCTGGGAAACAAGGTGCACAAGGTAAGGCGTATTGTACATGTTGTAGATTCATTATTAATTATCACCACGATTTCCAGTGTCTAACGAATGTACCAATTTTTTATAGGAATTTATACAAAACAAATAAACAAATATCATGAAAATGCAAATTTAAGTTATTTATGTGGCAAAATAAAATGAAATTTCAAATAGCTCATTCCTTCAATGGTGTATTACACATAACTTGTTCTCTTCCTAATTCGAATGCTGCATAAAACTATTCAAATATTTAAAAAAAAAGTAAACCAAGCAACCAAAATTAATGTTATCATGGCCACTGTACTCATTCCATTTATGTTTGACATTTTATAGGAATGAGAGGATATCCTGGCCAAGCTGGAACTCCTGGGTCAAAAGGATATAAAGGAGACCCTGGAACAACAGGACGTATTGGACCTCGAGGGTTTATTGGGTCTACAGGACCAGAAGGTCAGATGGGAGATCCTGGAAAAAGCGGTGAAACCGGCCAAATCGGACCTGCTGGACCTCCTGGACAGACTGGACCTATTGGTCAAAGTGGTGCCCCCGGAACTGACGGAGCCAATGGACCACCTGGTGCTAATGGTTCAAAGGGAAAACAAGGTAAAACGGGACCTCCTGGACCCTCTGGAATCTCTGGACTAACTGGTCCACTTGGATCAAATGGTCCGAGAGGACCATCTGGGTCAACAGGAGAAATAGGACCGATCGGACCAAAAGGAGCAAAAGGATCTCCTGGTGACACAGGAGATCAAGGAAACACAGGACCTAGAGGAAAATCTGGGTCAACAGGGCCATCTGGACCCACTGGTCCTAAAGGAGATACTGGTTCTTCAGGACCTTCAGGTACTTAACATTTATAATATTTGTAGTGTTGTATGCAGATGTATTTAACTGTGTGATTATGAAATTTCGTTCATACACAATTTTATAATCATTTGAAAAACCGAAGTTCATGGCATTAATCTATGTATCCTAAAAGCTTACAATATATTTATCAAAATGGCTAACACAAACGTTCTGATGATGTTACGAGTTATTTCCCTTAAACTATGTCTATCTCCCTTATACTAGCCGATAACTGAACCTCTTTCATCATGTGTTTAAATGTTGTCATTCCTAATCTCTGCCAACTTCTTAAGTATCCGTTTGTTTACTCTACTGGTTACCACCAACTTCTTATGTATCTGTTCTTTTAATTTACTATTAACCACCAACTTCTTAAGTATCCGTTAGTTTCCTTAACTGTTCACCACCAACTTCTTAAGTACCTGGTTGTTTCCTGTACTGTTCACCAACAACCTTTTAAATACCCTTTTGGTTTACTTTACTATTCAACACCAACTTCTTAAGTACCTGTTTTGCATCTTAACTGTTCACAATAAACTTCCTAATTATCTTTTTTGTTTATTTACTTTACGCGACAAATTTCTCAAATACTAGTATCTGTTTCGTTTATTCAATGTTCGCCACCAGTTTTCTTGGGTAGCTCTTTCGTTACACCGTACATTAGGACAAAAAGAAAGTTCTACCGTTATTTTAAACTATAAATGGGGTTATACCATTTGCATTAGCCTACTCTTCATCACCCCACTTCGTTCACCATTGCATTTAATTACATAAATGTTTGTGAACTAAGGCTTGTATTCCACTGGCAACCCCCCCCCCCTAAGTCAGACACATTTATCCATACAGTAAACCTATACTGCATGGACGGTAATGAATTCCGTGGCATGCAAATGTGAGCAAGTTCGACGACACTGGAATACAAGTTCCTGATTTGATTCAGGCCCATTAAGAATATTACAGGATCAATTATGTTTTAAGCGCTCAATCCTTTCCTTGTCATCGACAGACGCGTAATAGCTTTGCATTACCTGAAATAAAATCAGTTGCAATTTGCTTTATTCATATGATTGGTACGAAGCAAAATAACTACCATTAAACAATATATTAAATTATAGCACTTAATTTTTCAAATAAGGAACTAGGGTAGCTTTAACGACGTACTGCGACCTTACCATGCTTACATCTTTGCGTACATTTCACATTATATTGTTTGAATATGTCATCAGTTAAACTTAATGTTTTTGCTGTCTGTTTAAATATCTATATATTGTTTGAATATGACATCAGTTAAACTTAATGTTTTTTCTGTCTGTTTTGATATCTAACCAATATTTGTTCAACTGAATAGCCCAATGTATTCCATCATGCCCGGAAGGATATTCTTTGCTAGATAACCAAACTGTTAGTCCTAATTGTTACTACTACAATGAATCTGTAGCCTACCATTGGCAAGAAGCACAGGTAAGTTTTTAAACATTATGTAAGTACCATTCATTTTGATTGCTCGATATCTAATGAACGTTGATTGAAATGTTATCATAGTCAACCTTTCACTGAGGCACATGTTACAGAATATACTGTTGTCAATGTTTGCTTGTGTATTTAAAAAAAAGAGTGCATAATTTATAAAAAATCAGAAAATGTGGTATACTTGCAAATGAAACAGCTCTTCACAAAAGTCTTAATAACAGTTAAAACTATAGGTCACAGTACGGCTATCACCAATCAGTAAAGTAAACCAATAACCGCATAGTAATATATAAATGAAAATGTTAAACAATTGAAATGAGGTGAACACGGCCTGATTTATTTTACACTGATGAACGAATCACACAAATTTGATATACAGCAACACACGATAGTCACTTAATTACAGGTGACCCCTGATTTTGGACAGGCATGTATAGAATTCGAATGTAGCGACCTGAAAGATGTGTATCCTTTACGGAGACGCCTGATCATTTTTGTAAAACATGAAATGCGACTGATTTTGTACAACAGCACTGCATAAATAATATGTAACTGGACCATCTCTATTGATATAAGTTGTGCATTTCATAATTTGATGTAAAAAAAGAAGATGTAGTATAATTGCCAATGAGACAACTATCCACAAAAGACCAAAATGACACAGACATTAACAACTATAGGTCACCGTACGGCCTTCAACAATGAGCAAAGCCCATACCGCATAGTCAGCTATACAAGGCCCCGATAAGACAATGTAAAACAATTCAAACGAGAAAACTAACGGCCTTATTTATGTAAAAAAATGAACGAAAAATAAATATGTATCACATAAACAAACGACAACCACTGAATTACAGGCTCCTGACTTGAGACAGGCACATACATAAATAATGTGGCGGGGTTAAACATGTTAGCGGGATCCCAACCCTCGATGCCTGATACCGACATGTGGTATTTCGAATGTTACACACGTCGATGATATAATAAACTATAATACGTTATTGTTTTTAATGTTTCCGAGTCGTTAAGCGTTTAAACAATGTTTCATGTTGTATTATAATATGTAAAACTTGATATGCGTCTTATAACATCACAGGACTTTTGTTCTAATGAAGAGGGAGCCTACCTTTGGAGGCCAAATAGCGAAGCAGAAGCTGTTGCTGTCAGAGATAAGTTATCTCTGCGTACGTTTTGAGTACATAATTCATTTGTATTTTCATAGAACACAATAGCAACTTTTTATAGACATCACACCCAACTTTTTAATATTTGGCTTCTTTAGATTTTATGATATACATTTGTATTTTAATTTTCATTATCATATTCAAATTTCTGTTAGTTTTATAACATGTAAAAGACACGTATTATTTTTTTTTGCAATGTTATAACTAAAAAGATCAAGATATAAATGTGTTTTAAAAAGACTGAGAAATGCAGTAGGGTAAGATCTGTTATAAAAATATTATTATAACATAGGTGCATTGGTTTTTAGCTCACCTGCCCCGAGGAGCCACTTGACCTATTCTCATCATTTGGCATCCGGCATCCGTTGTCTGTCGTCGTCGTTAATTTCTTACATTTTGAACTTCTTCTAGAGATTCACTGAATGGAATGGAACCAAATATAACATGAATGTTCCTTATGAGTGCTGACCAAGTGTTGTTACTTGGTAGCCAATTCAGTATCCAAGATGGCCGCCAACAGAGGACTTAGTTTATCGTAGGACCCTATGGGAAATACATGCAAATGTCTTCTTTTAGAGAACCACTGAATGGAATGAATGTAACCATTACATGCGTGTTTCTTTTGAGGTGCTTACCAGGTCTTGTTACTTTGATGCCGATCTATCATCCAAGATGGCCACCAGCAGGGGGACTTAGTTTAACATAGGACCCTACGGGAAAAACATAGACATGTCTTCTGTTAGAGATTCATTGAATGGAATGTAAGCAAACACAGCATGAATTTCCTTATGAGCAAGTGTTATTACTTTGTAGCCGATCAATCATCCAAGATGGCTGCAAGCGGGAGACAAAGTTAAACAAAGGACACTATTGGAAATACATACAATTGTCTTCTTTTAAAGAACCACTAAATGGAATGAAAGAAAACATAGCATGAGAGTTATTTAAGAGGTGAAACCAAATGTTTTAATTTGTAGCCGATCCATCATCCAATATGGCGGCCATCGGGGAACTCAGTTTAACATAGGAACCTATGGGGAATACATATAAATGTCTTCCTATTTAGAGAACCACTGAATAGAATGAATCATACATAGCAATATTAAACAAAATTTGGCCTCAAACATTTTCATAAGTATCTACTATGATTTTTATCATCTTTATATGATTTCAAAAACCCATGTAGAGTCAGGTGAGCGCCACAGGCTCTTGAGATCCTCTAGTTTGTAGTTGTTGTTAAGTTATTGGCTGTTCGCTCTTAGTTTATATGTGTAGAAAAAAAACACTTGGTTTCTGTCTACTTTTGAATATTTTCTACACATATAAACTCAGAGAGAACAGCCAATAACTTAAATAAAGTACTTCGATTTATCTAGGTCTGTTTAATTTCATATTTATTTATAGATTTAATGACATGATGATCATCGTGTTTACCTGTATAAGATTGATTGTTTTACGGATCGATTCAGTAAATGAAAGGAATTACTTTTGATTCACCCTCAATGTTTTCCTTTAAATAACAGAACACGTATAGCGCATGCGTTATCCATATCTACATTATGAGTTAAATTCAAATTCACGTTATTATGGACCCAATGAGGTCCAGTTATTTATTTAAGAATTGAATGCTTCTTTTTGTAACTTCATTGGGGTGTAAAAGCGTTGACCGAAGTACAGTTTGTATGAAGCGCGGATGCGCTACATACTAAAAATGTATGCACGGTCAACACTTTTACAACCCTATGAAGTTGTAAAAAGAAGCATTCAATACTTATAACTACAGTTTTTTAGCAATGATCATGGAAACACGAATTTTATTATAGTATTATTTAATTCACCTGTGCACTTTATTGTGGGACCACGTGTTATCATGAATGAAAAGTTTTATTGAGCAATGCAATTGCTTATGGAATAACACGTGATGTGCAGTTAGCCAATCAGAATAAAGTATCATAATGAAATATACATCTAATGTAATTATTTGCATGTGAAACATGTCTCATCAATGTGTTTTTAGCTTAATTTTACAAAATTGAACAATACTTGTTTCCTGAAGCAAATTATTATTTCGCTACAACAAATGAATAATTGAAAAACAAAATAATATAAATAGTTTTTTTTATATATCTCGTAGTTAGGGCTCCTTTAATTTAATTGTCATTGGTGTAGTCTGTGGTAGTTTTCTGTAACGTCAAACTTGTAGTTCGAGGCCTTTATATACAACTAAGACATACAGTTTCAATTGATGTTAATGTATATGTATATGTGTTTGGTTATGGTATTCCATGTGACATATTTCTATTTCGCTATAACAAATGAATAATTGAAAAACAAAATAATATAAATAGTTTTTTTTTATATATCTCGTAGTTAGGGCTCCTTTAATTTAATTGTCATTGGTGTAGTCTGTGGTAGTTTTCTGTAACGTCAAACTTGTAGTTCGAGGCCTTTATATACAACTAAGACATACAGTTTCAATTGATGTTAATGTATATGTATATGTGTTTGGTTATGGTATTCCATGTGACATATTTCTATTAAACGCATAACAACTCAATTCATATTGCAGCCATGTATAAGCAAATATGGACGGGGGCAAATGATATGGATAAGGACGGCACTTTTGAATTTGTCATAGACGGTGGTCCACTTCTAGGAACATTTGGAACAGGTAATTTCAACCTCTTAAGATAATCAAGTATGCGTATTATAAAAAGTTTTTCTTCTTAAATAATTATAGTAATGTTTTAATGGTATAGTCTTTGTAATTAAGAAATACTTTATCATAAATTTTTAAATGTCTTAATTCAAAGTTTGGAAAACAATGAGTATCAAAAAGACGTTAGATATACATCAATTGGACAGTAATCCAAAAGCTCACAAGGATACACATAACAAGATTTACATGTTGTATGCAAGAGTCAACAGCGTGTAAACGTGTATTACAAACATGAAGACTAAAATGGTCATTAGATAAGAATAGAAGTTTGTAGTAGTTCTGTCTGCAAACATACTAACAAAAGTCATTAACACCAAATAATATTGTGTAATTATGATTTATAAGTGAACAGTATCAACATGATGTAAGCTGATGATTTCTCATATCTGTACATGTTCCAGACCATATGAGTACTTAGACCGTACGCGTACGGTCCTTAACGTATACGTATACTCGTCAGGTCCGACCATACGCGTACGGTCCAGCTTAACATACTGTTTTGGGATCATATGGGCTAGATTTAACAAACATTTATCCAAATATTTATCGAAAGCTTAAAATTCAATCAGCAAACTGGGCTTCAATTATTGTATTACTGACATGCTAAATGCAGGAGATTAACAGATTATTTCGAGTGACTTTTTTAAATAGTAAAACAATATTAAGTGTTCATTTCAATTAAAATTGAACTTTTACATAAATTTGAGATATAAGTTATTTTGATCTGTTGATACATTTGTATCTTTTAAACTTGACCAATTTCTTAATATTAGTTAGGCTGTAAGCGTTCAGTCTTGAGCATACATACAGTTATAGGGATACATATTTAGTTATGTTTTTTATTGTCAACAAAACAAAATAGATCTTGTACCAATAAAACCTACAATGTGAGATTTTTCCACTGATAAAATTTGATATCCTGTATAAGAATAAGTTGATCTCAAGGATCAAATCGTTTAATCCATCTTCTTGGTCAGTAAGAAATGTTTTATTAATTATTTGTAGATTGATTTTATGTACTTCGGAAGAAGATACATGTGTCTATGTTTTGATTCGTTATCATTCTTTAAAAAAGTTAAAAGTTTGTTAATCTATTTCTTTTTTCCTATAATAGTTTTTTAACAATATCTTTTATAGATTTAACTACAAAGTTAATATTTATTTTCAAGTAATGATAACTGTTAAGGTGACTTGTTTCTGGTTTGATGTAATCGATGTTTTACAACCACTGTTGTGTTATTTTGATTGGCTTTATATAAATATATTATAGTTATATTAGAGCTTTTCGTTCTCATGTAGAAGAAATGTCCCTAAACTGTTTAACCACAAGTTTTGATTTATCTATTTTTGTGTCAATTAACTAATTTTCTAGGGCAGAATAGTAAAACTTTATACAGGCGTATGAAAGGCTCACAAAAAGCTCAAACAAGCTCTTAGCTATTACTTTTCTATTTGATTTACATTAATTGGAATGTAATGGTGTATTAACGATATTAGCTTCCCTAAAATGATCGGAGCATCCTCCAAGCATGCCTGGAGGAAGCTCACTAGAATAAATATATGTTCCTTAAGGCATACAATCGTCTATACCCAATTTAGGGGTTTGTTATCTCTCACGTTTCTTCCGATTTTCAAATCAAATTTTTTGTACGTAATTATTTCTATTTGTAAAATTAATAATTTACGTATTATTTTTTCAGATCACCTCCCTCAATCACCACAGTTATGTGTAGCCATTGACACACTACTTCCCCTACTCTCTAGCTGGACATGGAGTAAAGAAAATTGTACTTCTCCTCTAACATTTGGTTGCGAAAAACCTACGGTTAGTTTGACACATGTTTGATAAACCTGTATGGAATCATTTTCGAATATCCAATATCATTTCATATGTATCAATAGATATAAAAAAAAAGTAGATGCATGCATATATTTCTCAATCATATCGTAAAATAAGTCTGACTTTTTGCATAATAAATGATTGTAAACTAATTAGAACAATTGCAAAGCATATTGCAATGAATAATGATATCTGAAGGTATTCTATATCTGAAGGGTTCGTTACCTATAGTAAAGTATTCACTAAAGAGTACCATTATTTCAGAGGTAAAATGTACGATACTTTACATGTATTTCAACTATTTCAAATATAATATTTATTCACAGATCTAAGTAATCTTGTTTTATGTATCAATGTATTCATGATTTACACTTATCATATTTTGCTTTTCGAATCAACGAAAATAATAATTGGTCGAAGGAAATTTATCTGTTTTTAGATATCAGAAGATATGCTATGAGTGACAATGAGATAACTCTCCATCCAAGTTATAATTTGTAAAAGTAAACTTAAATATTAGTAAATGTTTTCGTTTTTAATAAGTCGAAGATTAACTTACCATTTTATTTTAAAAAAAAGCACACACACAATAACAACACAATAAAAAACACTGTATAGAACTGCGACGGACGAACCAACACATAAAACTAGGGATAATATTAGGGGATCCGGGGGGGGGATCCGGAAATGTAAGAAGACTCTGTTCAACATGTGACACCCGTCATGACACTGGAAACCAGTGATGACATTAAACGCTGCTGAAGTGTAAACAGACTATGTTAAACATGTGACACCCGTCAAGACACTGGCAATCAAGGATGATATTAAACGCTCCTGGCTGGAGTGTAAGCAGACTATGTTTACATATGACACCCGTCAAGACAATGGCAACCAGTGATGATATTAAACGCTTCTGAATTGTAAGAAGACTCTATTCAACAAGGGACACCCGTCATGACACTGAAAGCCAGGGATAATATTAGATGCGAATGAAGAGTAAGCAGATCCTGGTCAACATACAACACCCGTCATGACACTGACAAGCATGGATGATATTGGACGCCCCTAAAGAGTAAGCAGATTCTGGTCAAGATATGACACCCATCATGTTCCATAAATTTTATTAAAGTATTGTAGTACCATCAAAGTTTATTTTAATTAGGGACTTTCCTTTTTGAATTGTCCTCGGCGTTCGGTAGTTTTTGTAGTTTTTACTTTTGACTGTGTCTACAAATCATCCTTGCAATATTTAAGTTTAATCATTATCATACATAAAATTGATAACTACCAATTAAAATTTGCTTTTATTAAGTCATTTGTTTAAGTCTAAACGTTATAATGTTCTCTATTACAGACCTGTCCAGTATCAACTTAGCAATAGTCATACTCAAACCAAGAGACAATTTTTTTCTGATGCAGAATGAAATAAAATAATCGATTGAAATTACTTTTTATTATTGTCTTATTTGTTCAGCCATTAAAACGATCTATTCCGGATATTCCCTTACTCGCCACGTTTGTGTTCAATGATGAATATAACAAGATTCAAATGACAAAGAAAATCATAAACCAGTTGTTCAAAGAAAACAATTTTAGGTCTTTCCGCTTGAAGCAATATCTTTTGATACGAAAATATTAAAAACCAGTTTATAATGTCATTTCCAGTGTCAAATGATAGCTTCTTGTATGCTGATTTCTAAAATTTATGTTTTCTATAAACTTTTGTTTAAAAAAGGACATAATTTGTTACTTCCGGTCTCAAAACTGACACCTCCAGTATTTGTTGATATTTTACTTGACACTTATTCCAAAAATACATGGTTCTATATACTTTTCACATTAAAAAAAAGCACAGAAAATAGCTACTTTCGGTTTACACAAGGTTATTTCCATTGCAATTTCCAAGGTCATATTGCTTGCAAACTAATGACAAAAGTTCCATGGCTTTACCATGTATAAATATGAAGTTTAAGCAAAGGTCAAATCTTAAACGTCAAATTTACCTATGACCTTGACCTTATTTTCAAGGTCATTTCGCAAAGACTTTATATAAAAAGACTTTTAATCTCTACTAAGTATTGTCAATATGTTATATTACAATACATTTTACTTTACACATTTAAGGGGGAAAACTTCTAGTGAAAGTTACTGCTTCGTTTTGAATAAAAATGTCCAATTACGACGGATGACAACTACCAATTAAGTGAAAATCTTTTGTCGATATATTTTAAGGTTTCTTGGGAGTAGCATAAACACCCAAAAGCAAAATATTGAAACGTGACATTGACCTTTGACCTTGACCTTTTTTCATTTAAATGGACCCAGGACCTCAAATCATAAGACCCTAAGTCTCTATCACTTAAGACTTATGATTGATTGATTGTTTGTTGCTTAACGTCCAGTGGTATTAAGACTTATGATGTTCTTTTATATTTCTCTCATGTCAAATACATATGGGGGAATAACTCTCATATGGAATGTTCAGATCCATTCGATCCAAATGATTCTTTTCAACCTGAAGATGTAACGAGTGATTTTGTCAAATAAATTTTGTCGTATTTTTTTACGGTTGCGAAGGAGTAGTACACACAAGAAAAAAAGTGTTAAGGGAGATAACTCTTACATGAACAGTATTCGTTTAAGCGAAGTCAGTTTCAAAATCGTATAAACTGTTAGATATCAAATACAAAATATCTAAGCGACATCTTTTAAAATAACAATACAGCACATTAAAAACATTTGGTGGAAGAAAAAACAATTAAAACCAATTGTTTAGAGAACAATTTTAGTTCTTTCCACAACTAAAGATCTATTTTAGCGGGAAATTATCAAAATTCGGTTTAAAATTATCATTTCAAGCTACAAATGATAGATATATTGACCTTGATTCCAAACATATATGGTTCTGTATACTTTTACATTAAATAAGTACAAAAGAGCTACTTCTGGTTTACAAAAAGTAACTTCCGGTTAAGGTCAAATGCCTTGTTCCCTTATGCAAAACGTTCCATGGCTGTATACATTTCAGGTAAGAGCAGAGGTCAAAATCTAGGAAAACAAATATGACCTTTAGCTCAATTTCGAGTCATAAATTATTGACCTCAAATTTAAAGACAAGTTTAATAAGTGTCTTTATTATATATGGTTAACACTGGTTACTGAGTAATATCACCATACACGTAATTTTAAATGCAAAAGGGGAGTTAACTCCAATAAAATGTAAGCGAACTCATTCATCCAAAATGTGTGTCGCAAGTAAAAATTTAGTAAAAACATGTTGTCGATATCTTATGCGGTTTTTGAAAAGAATCGAAAATAACCCAAAATCAAAATTTAGAATAAGACCTTGAACTTATATATTTTTTTGAAACATGGACCTCAAATCCAAAGACTCTAGGTCTCCGTCAATAATGATTTACTACTTACAAACGCAATCACTTTAATATATCAAATACATAAGGGGAGATAACTCTAATATGGAGTTTCCGGAACGCTTTGGTTATAATATACCTAAGTCTAAGCGACATTTTTTTAAACAACAATACAATGCAAGAATCAAATAGCAGGGAAAAATAAAAAAAAGTATTCAGAACAAAAGCCATAGGTCTTTCCTCGGAAAAGTGGGAATACTTAATAAATGTTACATCTTGTGGAAGAAAATACGCCAAAGTAAAACCTCATCTAACAACAGGATTGAAAAAGACACTACAAACAATATGTTCATGTTTTGTTTCCCAGTAACCTTTACTACACGATCACATCCAACTATGAAAATTTTGAAAAAAAGTTTTACAATGTAAGATCAGGCCCTCGGATTATATTTTTTTTTCTTTTGAACAAGAAAATACCAGTGATACACAAACCGGTAAAACCAACATATTTTGACAGACTTTAAAACGCATTTTGTTAATTTTTCTTGATCAAATCATGATTTATTATCAGATTCAACACCTTTTATCTGGAGGGTAATTGTTGTGTCATCTAGGATAAGTAGAAGATATTTGAGAGTTTTCCCCCACTATTTTTCTGCATAAATTAAGGGGGGAAAAGCATTTCAAAATAGTCAAATGAACACCTCCGTTCACACCATAATTTGGGAAAGACTATAAAGAAATTGAAAAGGTAGAGCAATGGCAAACATGTCAAAAGGGGGAAAAAATACTTGCACGTGTACTAGCCTACATTTTTAAGCACAAATTTAGCTTTGTTTTTGGAAAAAAGTAGGCGCAAAACTAAAGGAAAAATGTGCTGCAAATACCAAGAATTTTAAGACTACCAAACGGCTAAATACATTAAAGAATAAAAAACACTAGGGTAGACTAAACAAAAATAATATGGAATCTTTTAGCGAAGAAAGGTTGGTAGAAATAGCTGCATATGTCGATGTAGCAAAAGTAGCAACTATGCCCGACTAAGATATGCTGGTACAAACCCCAAGGATGGAATGTGTGGGAAATGTTGAAAAAAACTACAGAAATTTTACATAGAATTGCCCTAAACAACTGCCAAAATGATGTGGGCCTAGTTAACTACAATCGCACTGGAAAAGCAGAAGTAGTAGCCGACCCACTTTGCGAAAGTTTTGTGGATAATGTTGTAGTATAGGTACCCTGCCTAGAAAAATACTACCAATTGGACCCAAAAAACCAAAATTAAAGAAAAAGGTAAATTTGAATATTGGCGACCAAAATACCCATGTAACTAACCTTTTTTGAGATAATGGGGTAACAAAAATCCATGTAAAGGGTATTCGCCTACAAAAACCAAACAAAGAAGACACCAGAAAACAGCTGTTTAAAATTACTTGCCCAGACGAACCACTAAAAAAAGAACTTGCCTGTTTGTCGAAAAATTTTTGAAAAACTGGGGTAAATACAATGCTAAGTGACAGGCGAGTAACTTTCGAGGACATCGATGTAACTATGGATTTTGGGGGGTCTTTCGACAAGGAAAAACTTATAGATTATTGCCTCGAAACTTTGGGTTACAGTATTCAGCATGGTTTAAAACCACACCACTGCAACAAACCCACTATTGTCGATAACGACGAGGGGTGGGCAGAAACTGCATGACTTACATGGAAACCTACAAGGGGTACATATTATGGGTAAAGTTTATAACAAATTAGTACAAATGATGGAATCTTACTCTGTTGCCAGCACATTTTGAAACCACATGTGGGATTGGTGCAACAACGAAGGAAATCGCCTGCGGGCCTGCATTAAAAAATGCCTTGAAAAAGACCTGGGGCTTGTACGATTCGAAACTACTTTGTACGGAAAAATTCCAACACCCTGCCAAGTTTATGGGGTGTTAGAAAAGACCAGGAAAATTCTTGTGCCCGAACAATGCTACGATACGCCCATTGCAGCACAATGTAGGGAAATTAGCATCCAAATTCGCCGCAATCTTATTGTGTACAACCCAGAGTTGGGAAAAGCAGCAGTGGCCTGGTAGAAAAAAGGAGTTACCAAAAAGATTACTGGGTTTGTTGCTAGTGGCGTAATTCGTACTGCGCATACTCTTGTTTGGTTAATAGAATATACCTTTGCTGGTATTCCTATAGACGTTGTGTATGCTTCTTTCTTGGAACGAGGCAAATATAACAATGGGGGTAAGAAGTTTCGAAAAGAAATTAAGGCCAAACAACCACGATCACCAATGGGCAGCAGAGGAAGTGGGCAATAAAATTCGAATACCAAACAACAACAATATGTATTAAGCATTCGAAGGATTTGCTAACCTCGACCCTGTGGCTTATTGCCTAGATGTTGGCAACAGGGGGCATTTTATGTGCCACAAAAAAGACTATCAACAAAAGTTTTATTCGAGATAGTTTTAGCAAAGTTTTGCCTGGCATTACCCTGCAAACCCAAAATAGTAAAACTCGAGGAAAAGATTAAGCTAATTTTATGCTGCAAACAGCAAAACAGCTAGTGACCGAAAAGGAACACGAAAATAAGTTGGAAGTTGCCCGAGCAACTTTGTTTCATCGAATGCAAGAAGATACAAGAAAAGCAAGCGAGGAAGAATTGCACTAAACAATATTTTCGAAATGACCTAGCAAATTTTGTAAAGAGGATGTGGGTAAGGTGTTTGTGGTCAATGCTGCTGGCAAAACAAAAGGGCCTTTTGGCGACTATTACATTCTTAGCACCGACCAAGGTTTGAACAATTCCGATGCCCTCAGCAAGCAAATTATACCAACATTTGGTCTGCAACCAGTTTTTGTGAATGGTTAGGAAATTTACTGTCGCACAACAAAAAAATCCCTTGTATACTTTGCGAGTAGAAAATTGGCAAAGAAGCAACCGAGGAAATAACTATGCTTTGCCAAACATAACATTGCCACCAAAAGTCGAGGCAAGTACCATACTACCGCCGGAAGAAGCTAATAAAACTCGATGGTATTGTTATTTCTGCCCCTAGCTTACTAAAAGTATACAGCAAAGTACCCGAGGGCAAGGAAAAGCGTTATATTAACAAATTAGAGGTGTGTATTTCCTTGGAAATTGTAGGGCATTATAAGGTAATTTTTCGCTGTCGCAACTGCTATTGGTTGGTGGCAAAAAATGGCGAAGTATACGTAGGGGGATTTTTTAGCAATGCTGCAGTCGAAGCGAGGTTACAAGCTGGTAACAGCGACAATTTTACTTTTGTTTGTACTCGTAAAAAGACAACATCAACAAAGGTAAAGGAAATGGCAGTACAATTAGTTTAAGCTAGGGATGTTTTAAGATTTTCCTTTTTTTACACTCGCAAAAGGAGTGTAAAAAACAACCTTACCGTCGCTAGGGGGCTTTAGCGTTTTTAGGGCGTTTAACAGCGTTTTAGAGCGCTTGATAGCGTTTTACGGCGTTTAACAGCGTTTTTAGGTATTTAACTTGGGCAAGGCAAAAAATCGTTAATTACCAAACTAAAATAGAAAGGCAACAAACAATTTTTCTTAACAATCTTTGGGCAGGTTACAAGTCGTAGGATTTTATGTTGTTTTTTCTCGGGCAATTTTATCGTCTGTAGGGGTTTGGCCAGTTTCAAAATCCTCTTGTAATAAATCCTCTAAAAACCCCTCTGCAAACTCGTCCTCGCCTACGTACAGCATAGATTCTGGGTATTTTTTTTAATCGAGCCAAAAGATATTGTACCCAATTTGTGTAGTAGTGTAGCGATATTCTTCGTCGTTTTCCTCCTTTTTTGGCTTGTTAATGTAAATTGGCTTGTTGGTACAGTAACAAAGAATATTTTTTTCTTCTGCAGGGGCGCGGCTGTATCCCCCATACTTTCTGTTTCCAATTCGCCGTAGGCTATGCAGCGTTTTTCAGCTTAACCTTCTTCGTCGCATTCGTCTTCCTCACATTCGCAGGGCATATCAAAACAGTGTTCAAGTCACGTATACCTAAAAAAACTCTGGACAGACAAAGGTACTGAATTCAACAACAAGGAGGTGAAGGAGCTCCCCCAAAAGTATGGCATCGAACTCTACTCTACCGAGAATGAGTTTGTTGTTTGTTTTCCTTTTATATCTGATGTATTTGCCTGGGTTTTAGTTTGAACCTGGATTTGTTTTCGCTCAATTGGTTTTTGAACTTTGTATACTACAGTTACTGTGTTTTTATTCTTACTGTTTGCATTTATTTATTATTGGGCTCTGAGTATATTGGGCTGAGTTTTCTTAGATACGTATTTCAATGGAAAACAGAGAATCCGGGTGCGGTTGATAACGATTATTGTAAATGACTTTATCTTTATTCATTGATCGAATTTGGTTGATCTTTTTACGGAATGTTTGTCGTTTTAACAATATAATGTAGCTCCTTCGGTTATTATCCACGGAAAAGTCAAAAGGCTGAGGTTAGTAAGTGTAATAGGTTGTACTTCTTAATACTCTCTTATTCACAAACTTTACATGTACATGACAATACTTTTATTCAGTTTGTGATTTAATTATCCTAGTAGTAGATATTTGAGAGTTCTGCCCCACTTTTTTTTCTGACCAAACTAAGGGGGAAATAGCCAAATGAACACCTCCGTTCACACAATAATTTTGGAAAGACTGTAGAGAAATTGAAAAGGTAGAGAAATTGCAAACATGTCTATCAAATCGCAATTTCCAAGTGACGAAGAAAAGGTTGGGGTTTAAAAAGAAAAGATTTTGAGGTGGCAAGAATTACCTCTTGAGACGTAATATGGTATCGAGGAGGTTCGGATTTTGCGGCCTAACAAATATGGGGCTTCGATGATCCTAACCCTGGGGGTTGGGATAGAAAGGAGGTGAAGGTGTAGTCAAAATACCAATATCCTACCTCTCCTTCCTTCAAACCATGACTGCACACATATTCTCTTATTAAATTACCCTCTTCCACAAGCCATTTACAAGGCTTAATAAGAGTTCACTATTTATAATGAACTTCTGTAAATGTAAAACATAGGTAATCATCATTTCAATGGATGGAATGAAATAGCACTGACATAGTTTGTGAGGACCAAAAGGATAAATTGTTTTTCTTCTGTTTTCAGGTAAAATTTAATACATATATATCTTGAGGTTTTTTTTTTTTAAATTGAGACATTGTTGTATAAATCCCCTTTTTGAATTTTGATTTTTTTATAGATAAAAACGCTCTATACGAACATTTCAATTCAGACCATTCACCATTAAATGCTTACTTTTTATTGATAAATTTACATGTATTGTGTTTCTCCAAAAAAATCCTTTGCTTTATATATCAGCAGTCTGGCATTGTTTTCTTGAAAGAAAAAAAATTCCCTCAAATGTCAGGAATATAATTAAATAAATATTATTTTACTTACATCCTGATCCCATTTTTTTTTGGTTTATTCTTTATATGTGTACCATAATTTGCAAAATACAAAAGGTTTTTGTTTTAATCTTTGCTCTTTCGTCTTTAATCAGTATACTAGGCCTTTTTCCCAAGTAAAATGCCTCGGGGGATGGTACACTTTGTTAGTGCAGTTATTAAGAGTTTACTTTCATAATTAACTGAGAATGAAAAGTCATTCATGTACAGCATTTCATAGTGCATGGAAAACCATGTACTATGAAAATTAGAGGGGAAAAAGACTGACTTTTCATTGGACGAGAAGGGGTGAGTATGTTCTAAATACTATTAGATCATACTCACCCCAACTTCAATAGTTTCTTTGTATCCATCAACCCTCCATCAAAGATAATCGTGATTGGAAATGCAAACCCTGGAATATTGTATAAATCGGGAGATATATACGTCATATGTAAATGCCGCTGGATTGTTACAAAAAAGACACGGTCAACATATCAACCTTGAAGAACAGCTCAGGAACAGAAGTAATAGACAGTAAGGGGAAAGCTGCTATACTTAATGAAGTTGAACAGTACGATAGTGAATTTACAGACGAAGATATGAAAACAATGCCATCTCTTTCAAACAGCAAAATCGACGACATAGAAAGACTAAGAGTAACAAAAAATGGCGCGAACAAACTTCACAAAAAGCTAGACACATCAAAAGACATAGGGCCAGACATGATACCAACTGGAATCCTAAAAGAGGCAGTGGACCAAATATCTCCATTTCTATCATACATATTTAACAAGACTTTGGCATCTTGGACAGCACCATCAGACTGGAAGCTAGCATATTAAGTGCAGTATTGCAAAGCATGTATGGAACGGATATGAACTCTGCGCCGTAGATTGTGTTCGTACCCAAAAATGAAAATGACGTCAAGTCATTTTCTTAAATTTCCATTGTTTATGACATTTTTTACCAATCTGGACGTTTTGGTGTACACTTTTGAAAATATTACCCAGGATGCATTAGATTCTGAAACGGCGAATTTAGCAGTCGTTTCAAATTATGTCACAAGGTGGGTTGCACTAGACCAATTTGGGACAAAACACTACGCACGAACCCTTCATAAAGTCCAGGGTTAAGTGCACAAAAAGGGTAAGTTGTTCTTGTCCTACAGTGGCACATGTCATGCTACTCACAAATGAGTATTTACAATGCTGCATCTGAACACACTTTTCAAAAAAATAAAAAAATGCCACGCCAACAACTCAGCTCAATTGAGACAACTGACGATACAACAGTTGAGAATTGAAGTCGCCTAACATTCTATAGTCAGAAACTAGAAATTTGAAATAATATATAATTGCAATTATGAGTAAAGGATGCAATTGCACAAAAGTAAAGGGAACACAAACTTCAGAATAAATTTGTGATGATAGTTTGGAAAAGAAATTAAATTTAATATTCCAGAACTTATAGATACTACAATATAGAATTCTGTCTTTGACTTCGAAAATTTCAGAAGTTTAAAAAGTATTGAAAAAAAATAATAAAAAGGAAAAAATGAAAAACATAGATATAGTTTTCTAAGTTCTTCATGTAGCAGTGTAGAAAGTATATGTTTACTTACCAAAAGGGCGAAAATGCAACAAAATAAAAATCTCATTTTCACTGGAAAAGAAACACCTGCTACAGTTTCTTTCTACAGCTGACTGAAAAGTGACAAGTATATAATTTTTCTTCATCCTCTTTAAATTGCAAGGTTGACAAACTATCAAATTTTAAAGGGTCACAAAATGACATTGTATTGAATTACCGATGCAGGTAAGTAAGGACACTGGTGCATAAAATCATAGGCGTATCTATCAGACGAAATTTTAATACATTTCTGTACAGACAAGGTCAATAACTGAATAAAAGTATACTCCTTATTGTGAAAATATACATATTTAGTTATATTGAAAATAAACAGGTGATCAGAAAGTACAGAAACAATAATTTGTTTTGTAGAATAGTTATTTAGTTATGCAATTTATATAATTGCACTTAGTACGTGTAGGAGTCGTTTCTGTTGAGAAATGAATTTTGTTTACTTTAAGATTATTGTCGAGTTTATAAACTTAAGTTAACGCAATCGTAATAAGCAGCAATAAGTTTTTTCTTAGCAAACAACTACGTGACAATAAAGTCCCCAAACGAAGTTGGATACATTCTTATCTCTCAAGCCCTTTTTACAAAAAAACTTAAGTGTAAAATTTATCGTAATTTTACATTTAAGATTTTTTGTGAAAAAGGCTACGAATACTTTGTAAATAAGGCATATAAGAACATACATGGTTTGCAATATAGAGGAACAAAAGAGTACAAATATAACACAAATCCAAAAGTGTACATGGGGTATCATTGCCACTGAGACAACTCTCCACAAGAGACCAAATGACATAGAAATTAACAACTATTGGTCACCGTATCGTAGCTTTGTTTTACATTTGTAGTATTATTTTGGCAATTATTATAGCCTCCACCTCATACTAACATAGTCAACCAGGAAACCTCTGTCTATCATTTTAATGGCTCTTAAAGGGGTCTCATAGCATACACAACGGCCGCTGTAAATTGGTAATATTCCCACAGTATCATTGAGCAATTAAGCATTATCCCAACCCTACACCAGTTGTCGTAGGTTGACTTTGTGGAAACTCTTTCCAATTTCTATAATTAGGTTTAAATTAATTTATAGAAACACACCCGGATGTTAACAACTTCACAAAATGTCAGCATCATTCTTGGTATGGTGTTCCGCGACTAGCTGGGTAAGGCTGCTTTTTGAAAATTCCATCTCATTTTGATTTTTTGACAGAATAAGATCCGGACATGGCTATAGTGTTCCATTATAACCAGTTATCATTGTATGACATAACTAAAAAAATTAAAGCAAATAATCTCATTTGTGATTATCTAAACTCAATTTCAATGAAATAAAGTATATCTTAAAAGCCACTTTACGATATATGACTAGTGTATCTAGACCGCGCTAAAGTATGCCCATTATACATTTTTCATTATTCAAAATTCAATAATGAATAATGAAATAATTCACTATTCACTATTCAATGTTATATTAAGTGATGAATAATGAATAATGAAATAGTTCATGTTTCATTATTCAAGTTGAAGCTGTGAATATTGAAATAAAAATAAAAAAATGACTGTGACACTATAGCTATATCCCGTATTTCTAAATTCGTCATTTTGGTCCTAAATATTCAAGTTAATATCAAAACCAAAAAAAAATAACTCCCTTTAAATTCTATATTTAATTTATTTATTTAGTTTAGGAGGATAAACTATTTGTTACTCTAATAATATCAGTTGTTGATAGGATCTTCCCCGAATGTAATGTACGTAGGGTTGATTATTTCATTGGTGAAGATACATGTTTGTACAAACTGTCATGGCATATTAATCATCTGACGTTCCTTGTGGCAGCCAGTGTCACACTGGGTAAAAATAGGATTCTTATAGACAATTAATACTAAATTTCGATTGATTAAATGTTCACTTATTCACTTAATTCATCCAATTGTAATAATATTAACTTTTAAAAGTCAATAAAAAATTTGTTCGCCTAAAATTAACCCATACTGATCTAAATACATTTATGCTCCAGCTCCTACTAGACCGTACGAGTCTATACAGTCCGGACCGTACGCGTACGGCCCAAATACTCATATGGTCTGGAACATGTACATTGTATGTGCCTCTTTCAAGTCAGAAGCCTGAAATTCAGTGGTTGTTAAATTTTGTCGTGTTACAATTTTTTTTTGTGTACACTATTTAGGCCGTCATCTCGTTTTGAATTGTTTTATATTTGTGTTTTCAGTGCCTTTTGTAGCTGACTTTGCGATATCGGCTTTGCTCATTGTTGAAGGCTGTATGTCTGTTAATTTTTGTGTCATTTGGTCTCTTGTGGAAGGTTGTCCCATTGGCAATCATACCACATCTTCTTTTTTTATATAGGTATTTGTATAAATTTGATTTGAATGGTTCCTTACGCTCTAACAGAAATTAATTTACTGTATAACCCTATCTAACATAAATATAATAAAACGTTATGACCGTTATGTCAAACATAGGACCGTTTAGAAATTTAAATATAGTAACACAATGTATCTTAATATATTAATATCTTAATATATGAAGGTACATATAACTTTAAAATGACAACATTACATGACAGGACTACAAATAAATGGGAGAACATATAGGACAGATAAACACACAAATAAAAGCTATCAAAAGGTACCAGGTTTATAATTTAATACGTCAGACGCGCGCTTCGTCTACACAAGACTAAACAGTGACGTTCAGATCAAAACAGTTTGAAAGTCAAAACAGGTAAAAAGTTGAAGAGCATTGTGGACCAAAAGTTCCAAAAAGTTGTGGCTAACGATCAGGTTTTCTGCCTCGGATAAAAACATCCTTATTGATTAGAATAATTCATACGTTTGCAAACAGTAAATTTATAAAAATGACTATATAATAGATATACATGATAACACCGAAGTGGTGACTAACCAACTACAGAATAAATACGAAGACATAAAACAACATAAACAAGCACACAAAAAGTCACAGCCGATTTGGCCGTACAGATCGACGCACAAAGTGACTTTGTACTTGTTTGGCTTTATAACTATTTTGATCTGAGCGTCACTGATGAGGTTTATGTAGACGAAATGCGCGTTTGACGTATTAAATTATAAGTCTGGTACCTTTCATAATTATTTAGTTTGGTTTTAATTTACTGATAACAAAATCATTATTTAAATCAAAAACAACATTATTCATAGATCTATTTACAGTCACTGTGTTGAATTGGTAACCTTTGTATACTCAGTTAACTTAAAAGGATTGATAAGTTTAACAGGGTCGTATCTTAATTTTCGGGCTCTGTAAACAACATCACCATAACATTTCGGATGTGCAATTCGTTTAAACTAAGTTTTCTACCGGTATTGTCAAACTTTCCAACCAAATATGTGTATCTTTTGAAAACTTAAGTAAAGTTTTTAAGTAATTTGTGGTACAAAATCCCTGACTTAATTATTTACAAGTTATACATAGATTACGTTAATTGAAATCATGTTTTTCACTAAAAAGCGAACATTTTGTGTGAAGTTAAAGTTAGCATTTTTTGTAACTTTTCAATACTTCATCAAAATATATAAACACTTCGAAGGGAGATATATATTTATTATTTCGCACAAAATTTGTTGTTGTTTTACTGCAAAATATATAATCAGAACAATAAGGACTTTTCTCTGTATCTATTTTTTTGTCTTGTTTTCCTAAAATTTACATGAAAGATTTATCAAAGCCACGGATGACCTCCGTATTTAGAGACAATCTGAAATGGTAACCATGTTATTGGAGAAACGATTCATATAAATAGCCAACATTTTGAATAATATAGGTAGTAATTGAATTTTTTTTGTCAAACATCCTCTTCATACTCGTATGAAAGTTTTTATTAATTTAATTTTTAGATAAGTTTGAAGGTCGAACATATCTGTAATGTGAGACATTTTCCTAGTAGACCTTTTCAACATCTCTCAACACCAAGTAATGACACCTACAGTTTACAGGTAAAAAGGAGGGGTCGTCTCAAAATTAAAAAAAAACATCAAGATTATCATAACGTATACATATTCGATTCGGTGGTTATATACTGAATTGACAATAAAGCTACAGAAGATATATCAAACACAAATTAGATAAATATTATACAAATATAGCCTTTTTATGAGGTCGATACAAGGATATATTGACCTGAAAGAAGTATATTGACTGAGAACGAAGTCCGAGGTCGATATACTTCTTTATGTCGATATATCCTGTATTGACCTCATTAAAAGGCTATATTTGTTATATTATTAATTTCAGACCATTATGCATATTTGAATCAAAATCGTCACTTGATTTTGTTTGAAAGATATCATATTGTCTCCTTGACAATAACAACATATTAGTTGTTATTTATCTTTTTTATTTATTTTTTTTGTTTGACATCTTATGTATTTGAAGATTTTTTTCGTCAAATAATTGATCACAGATATCATTTCTTTCAAAATGTTTAACGATATCCTGAAATTCATCACATGACGTCACAAGGTAAGTCGGTTTTTAAATATTCTAAAAATAACCGTGCAATATACTTTTTGCCGGTCAATATGCTTTTTGCTATTCGCCGTTTTCTCTCTACCTTCGAAAATATAGTTTAACATGTGACTATCTCTAAACGAATCAAATTTGTTAAAATATACTAATTCATAATATAGTTTTCTATCATATAATATTCTTATTACATATATTAACACGACATTTCACGTTTAACTAATTAAAAAATCTCTGCAATCATTCCGCATTCTGATCAGCTTTTTTTTTACAATTTATGATTATGCGAGTCTAACAAAGATTGTGACGCATTACAAAAACGATACATTTTTTTCTGTAAAATTATTAGGGAACGAAAATTAAACTTCGGAGGGAGGAGGGTCACCGTTTTTTTTCTCTCAAAAAAAAGTATTCTTTTCCCAATTTGATGAACAAGAAAAATTTTGGTCCGGCAGGTCACCAAAAAAAAATATTATTGAATGCAGATTTCTTCTACACCTTATATTATTGAATTTTGAAAAACATAATTTGATAGATAAATTTATGAAAGATAATTACTGGACTGTCCGTCGTCCGCTATACACTTGTAAACACGATCAAGTAAGTGTTTTCAATCGATTTTCACCTAACCTGATGAACATCTTCAATTCTAGGAGGGGAAAAACTTGTTCCTGGACATAGCTTAATTTTGTTTTTTTCTTTCCGAACTTATATTTTTTTTGAAATGTTATCTCTGACAATACGTAAGAGAGGTTGTTTTTTTTCCAATTAGACTAGTAAATCTCTGTCGCATGTTTTGTGCGCCTGAATCAAGTCCAGAATATGTTGGTAGTTTGCACGTCTTTAACACAATAGAAGTTTTAGTTAATGATGTGATATTTTGACATTATGCTCAACGTATAAAAAGATGAAGAAATGTGATTTAATGCCTATCCTTTTCTTCAAACTAAATTAAAAAAAAATACATGTCATTTAGAATCTATTGGAAAGTTGAATTATTCCAATTAAATAAATTTCAAGCAATACAATTAGTACAGAGATCAATACTTTTTTTTCAATTTTCACTTTTGAGACGACCCCGTACATCTGACCTGTCGTAGTCGTTCTCAACTGTAGGTGTAGACAATTGTTGAAAAGGTTTAGTAAGAGGACTTGTAAAATATTTGTAAGACTTAAAGGCCATAAACCATTCTTTTAGTCGTTGGTAAATTTGGCATCCGATAAATTGATTCGTTATCAGATACCTGTCATAATTCGTTATTACATTTAACAGTTAAAGATAGTTGTATCATGTTTATGTTTCTATAACTATTGTTTATGGTTGTTGACATTGTGCTTCTGGTCCCTATGGCAGTTCGTATGGTATAAATTTGTCCTTTTAATTTTTGAATACTATTTATTGCATATCTAGCTGTTTTCAGTCCTCTTATGTGCTATTGATTGTCAGCATTGATTTTCCACTATGTTAAATCTATAGCATACAATACAATAATGTATAGTATCATTTCAGATTACATAAGCTGTTTTTTGCAAAATATGGCGGAATATTTTTTTGTTTTATTTCAAACATAACTTATTAATTATCACCTATTATTATGTACCTTTTTGAGCTTTGAATTTTGCCATTTGATTTCAGTATTTTTGAATTTTACTTTTTACCTAAACGTCGTGCAGGGAAGACACTAAGCTTAAGGGGACCCTGCATTATTACAATCTCATTTGTCTGGGAAAATGAAAACGAGGAAATAAAAACTATAATTGAAAATGATTTTCATCTATCTATATATTTATACATTACGCTATGTTTAATCATTTGAACAACATATTTTTTTCATCTGTATATTTTTCTCATTAAAAATTCCTTTATATTAAGCAGTTTCAATTTTAAAGAACTCTTTTCGTTTTTTTTATGGTGATTTTTATTTCTTTACGGATGAATGATCTTTTACAACGTGCTGTTCGTTAAAATTATTTGAAAATACGTGTAATTTATTATGTGATGATATTGTGAGCTCACTCACTTATAGTTTTTTTTTTTTTTTTAATTTTAAACCAGAAGCGTAGCTTTTTTTTAAAACAGGAACATTTGACATACAATGTGTCCTGTTGTGAGCTTTCTTATGAGGCAATATTTAAGCAGGACATAATGTTGAGTATATATCTCCCAGTTGATACAATATTCAAGAGCTTACGTTTCCTTAAAATGGGGCGAAAGATACCAGAGGTATATTCAAACTCATAAATCGAAAATAAACTGTCAACGCCATGGCAAAAAACGAAAAAGAAAAAGGGACAAACAATAGTAGACAAAACACAACATAGAAAAATAAAGACTAAGCAACACGAACCCCACCAAAAAAATAGGGATAATCACAGGTGCTCCGCGAGGGTAAGCAGATCATGCTCAACATGTGGCACCCTAAAAAAAGATTGCTGTTAAGAAGGATGCCTCTGAATCAGCGGTATTACGATAAAATTGGAGTCTATTTCCATAGTTTGACGAAAGGCATAAACGACCATGTGTGTATTCAATTTGCTAAAGAAACTTTCATACCCTCTTATGTTTACAAATTATTGCCATTTATTGACTTGGAAAATTGGAACGAGAAACTCGATGAGTACTACTACCCTTGTGCAATAATTGATTAAACACACAGGTTTAAAGGGTGTTCGTTTTTTATAAAATTAAGGTTCCTATCTATTATATTGTGGATTTTTTTTCTGTAATTAATGGTGTTCTTTCTTTTTCGACTGATGGATTTTTTTAGACCTAACCTTGATATCTTCTCTATTCTTTTGTCACAAAGTAAAGTGTCAAGCATGAGAATAAAATCTACATTCACAACATTCATTGACAGTCAAAACATGTGACAATCACAATACATAAAATTGACAATGTCAGTTCTTATCTTAAGTAAACAATTCTCGTTTGAAAGGAAACGTATTTTTTTCAGTCGAATACTGAACAGCCGCTCGAAAATGTTCTAATTAAGAAATATAGAATTATTTGTTTATGTTATTTTCAGAAATCTAATCTACATAATCAAGATGAATATCCGATTTTGTCATCTGATAGACCTGAGCAATTTAGATAAGCAAGAATGTACACTCATGCCACGATCAACAAAGACATATTAGGATACCGTTGTTCAAAAGTGAGCCTCTTAATGGGATTTTGATGATGTGATTACTTTTTATAGTGATTATTTGATTATCAGACCAAATATTTCATGATTGTTTGATTATTATATAATCTATGACTGTATTATTTATTATTTGATAATCTTGTTTTAAAAAATAGTTAATGATTATACGATTATAATGACAACAAATATGATTATGTAATTACTTGGACACCCCCATAATAGGCCTCAATAGTTATAAATCGATTGAAAAAAAACATATCTGAGTTACAAAATAAAACCGAAGGAAACACATCAACTATAACATGAATAACAGAAAAACAACGGATCAACAAAAACACTGAAGTGCAACAAAACAAACGTCATTATACATATAAACGAACTTTTGATGACAACTGCCCTATCTTGACTCGGTACAGGACATTTTAAGCCAAAATGGTGGGTTGAATTTGGATTTTATCCAATAAAAGAAGATAGATTACTGAGACGATTTTATGGTTGATATATGACTTTTTTGAAAAATACACATGGGAGTTAGGAGTCGGAGCCAATACCACCCCGCCCTTTTCCTTTTTTGGGAAAAAAGTATAGTTTATCATTAAAAAATGAAACGGGAAAACAAATCAAAAAGACTGTAGAAGGTTTTTCTGTATTTGTAGTCAGAAGTCACCTTTCCAACTTTTCAACTCCTTCCTTAAACTAATGTATTATAGTAATTTGAAGGTTATTAGAACTTTGACAGGATTAGTTTAGAAATCATATAAAGTAAGCTACGTATAGATTTTCGTTTTTTTAACGTAACGTGTCACTTTGAGGCCCTAGAATATTCGTGTATCAAAAATGAAAATATTTAGAGCCATCTTCTTGATAGTATTGGACGATCATAATTTACGATAGGAAATTATTTATATCGGGGGTTTCTCTGATATATAACTACATTTTACAACATGATTATCATTTCAAGAATTCTTTTGAATATCTACTTTTTTATAATTTTTTGTTAAGATATTTAAAATATTGTTCCAGCTGGTTGAATATTGAGTGTCATTTATCGAATAACGAAGAACGAATCTACCCACCGCATATATCAAATGCATGTAGTTCCGCCTTTAGTAACTGATCACATGTACATTACTGATAATCTATTAATAGAAATAATATTTCCATATAAATATACATATACATCGTACTGTTATCATTACACGTGTTAAATATCATTCAAGCAGTTATTTATCCTTTGACGAATAGGTATGTATTTATTATTCTACAGTATAGGATTCTAATAGGTATGTATTTATTATTCTACAGTATAGGATTCTAAGTAATTTTATAGTTAAAATCAAAAATTTCTGTCCTCCTAGATGAATTATATATTTCTCAGGTATGTTAATAATCGAAAAGATTGTACCTTTTACTACAAACCAGTAAAAATCTTGATATTACTCGACTGTAGTCTGAACCATACTTAACAGTCTGATCATATACTCGACAAGTACTTAAACATGTTAACCATTTTATACGTGTCTGAACCATATTCGACATAGTCTAAACCATCCTCGACCTAGTCTGAACCATACTAGACCTAGTCTGTACCATACCTGACGAAGTCATAACCACCCTAGACCTATTTGTTTTTTTGTATATACCTATTTTAAAATACACCTGTGACGTAATTTTTTTGTTCAAGCTCTCCATTATTTTTCAGAAATGGAGTTATTTTTAATTGTTACTCTTCATTTATCCGGACTTTTTGTCCTTTTAATATTTCCATGGACACTTCTTAAAAAATGTTCACCCATAGGCATAATTCTAAATGATGTAACGCAAAATTGAATCAAGATAAAACTAAAACGACTAATACTTGATTTTTTTAAAAATTGGGATCGTAATAATGCAATGAACATTAAAAATCTCACTACTTGTATTAACAAACAGCTTTTATTTGCGAGACGAAATTCCATTGTGTAAATATAGTATTGTATGCACTAATATAAAATTCAACAATATAATCCACAATTTGTTTTCCGATGCAAATCTTTGCTGAATTTCTGTGATAGATAGTATCCAAGTGGGTAAAAACTAATATTTTCCATTGAGTCTCATTTCTCTGTGCATCTACAAAATATCAAATGTTTTAACTGTGTGTGAGTCAGTGAATTCTATAATAATATTGAACACATTTACTATATTCAATAATGAAAGGAAGAGAAAATATATTTCACATAAAGATTTGATTTAAATTTTACAGTTTAAGATATCATTTCTTTAAAATATTTAAATTTTCTACAGCAAAAATCGTATATATTACACCCGGCCACCGAAAGCTTCATTTTTATGAAGCACAGGTGGTCGTGTGGTCAAGCGGGAAGGCTACAATGCAGGCGATGTGGTCATGTTGGTGTCACGATATATCAGTAGCATGGGTTCGAATCCTGGCGAGAGAAGAACAAAAAGTTTGCAAAAGTAAATTTACAGATCTAACACTGTTGGGTTGATGTTTAAACAAGTTGTATATACATAATGTACAAAGCCATGTTTCACCATCACTGCTGGTGATCTGGTGGATAAATCTGTTGT
This sequence comes from Mytilus galloprovincialis, assembly GCF_965363235.1. Classification (NCBI taxonomy): domain Eukaryota; kingdom Metazoa; phylum Mollusca; class Bivalvia; order Mytilida; family Mytilidae; genus Mytilus; species Mytilus galloprovincialis. The sequence continues at coordinate 13,589,544 of NC_134842.1, forward strand.
CGAGTTGTCACTGGCTCAGACGTACTTATAAATATAAATATTTTCTGTGACATTAATTTGTAGGATCCTTTTCTATAGATAATTTAGCTGATCTGTAAAAATAACATCTCCATGCCTTATATATCATGTACTGTAGTACGACACTAGATTAAAACTGACGTGGAAAGGTACCAACCGGCCACCAAAAGCTTCATTTTTATGAAGCCCAGGTGGTCGTTTGATCACGATATCTCAGTAGCATGGGTTCGAATCCCAGCGAGGAAAGAATAAAAAAATTTGCGAAAGCAAATTTACAGATCTAACATTGTTGGGTTGATGTTTAGACTAGTTGTATATATACATACGTAAAAAATACAAAAATTACTCGGATTGATTCTACAATAATATTCTAGTTTAATAGAGAGAAAAAAATAGAAAAAAAAGTCCAAAAAACTGAAATGGTCAAAAAGGCGTATTCGGTATTTTATTTGATTGTTCGTTGTTATAAACTAAATATAGTACTGATGAATAAAATATGATTGGGTATGAATTACATTTGAATAAGACTTATGTTAAATACTTTTCGGGGGTTTTAATCAAATTTCAACAGAAACGCGTAATATAATCGAATGCATTCACTGTTGTTATATGTCCAGTGGATAATATAACAGATATATCGGCAGTGCAAATAAACGGCGTTAATCTTGAAATAAATGTTTAAATGAAATCAAAAGGTAGATAACTGCCGCCTCCAAATCCAAGAATTTATAATACCATTATAATAGAACTTCCATAGTAATCCTTGATAACTTTTTAATAAAGGAAATATGTTCCAAAGTTGCAGTCAAAATTTATGTCAATGAATTTAGAAACGTTTTGTCAAAATTAAAGACATGGCATACAAGAAGCACTTTTATAATGTTTAATTTCCTCAGTTCACGTGTATTTTACAGGTAAAAAGAAATCCCTATTTTTCTAAAACACGTGTATTAATTATCTTGTCATTTCAAAATGTCTTGTGATTTAAGATTTACAGGATGATGTTATTTCAAATTGATGTTATTTAAAATTCATTACTTTCTGACTAGGTGTGATTTATTTTAATGAATTTGCAGACGGCATTACTTTAAAGTTTACCATCAATCAGAAGAATAATATAACAAATTTCTTTTATATTGTTTATCTCTTTTTGATTTATATTATATATATGTATATCTCAAACTGTAATAAGAATAGATAAAATTGAGAATGGAAATGGGGAATGTGTCAAAGAGACAACAACCCGACCGTAGAAAAAAACCAACAGCAGATGTCAGAAGAAGTAACCAAAGAAAATAAACAAAATGACAATAATACATACATAACAACAGACTGCTAGCAGTTAATTGACATGCCAGCTCCAGACTTCAATTAAACTGACTGAAAGATTATGATTTCATCATATGAGCATCAGGCACAATCCTTCCCGTTAGGGGTTTAGTATCATACCATCATAAAATATATGAGAATAACATAACCCGTGTCATGCCAACAACTGGTTTTTGAATAAATGTGTTTAGTTCCGACGCAAAGACCCTATAAGTGAATCAATATTAACGCCAAAATATGCAATCTTTAATGACCTGACAACAGTATCGTAACTATATCCCTGTTTAATAAGTCTATTCAAAGGTTTTGTTAGTTTCTGAGATGAATACTGACACCTTTGTGCTTTATTAAGAATATGTCCATAAAAAATTGGAGGTGAAATACCTGAAGTCTGTATGTTGAGATATATTTACGAATGATGCCTTTGTACCGATGATAAAATTTAGAAAAATTAAGTTTTGTTTTTAAAAAAACAAGAAGCACCTTAATAAGGTTTCATTACCCTCATTATAGGCATGGTTTTCAGATAAAAGAAAATCTTGTTTTTTCTAACAGAACTCTAAAATTTTGAAATTAGATAATTTAACTATCTCGATTGGATAAATCTGAAAATCATGTAACAATGTAAAAATTGGTTTATATATATATATATATATATGCATGGGTTCGAATCCCGGCGAGGGAAGAACCAAAAATTTGCGATAGCAAATTTACAGATCTAACATTGTTGGGTTGATGTTTAGACGAGTTATATATATATATATATATATATATATATATATATATATATATATATATATATATATATATATATAAGTGTCTAAGAATGTAACTTTAACACACTTATGAGTGTTATAAAATTAGTTGTTATATTTTATATATTATTCACGCAATATTTCGCTAAACAAATTAGCTTCATCGGGCGTGTGCATCTATCTAGGTGAAATCGGATACATGACAACAAAATATCTTTCTAGCTTGACGTTTTTGTGTAAAAGTTTAAAATATTGATTGATGGGGTATATACAAGATATTTTTGCCGTTTATTGTACATAATAATTTTTAAATCTAAACAAATAGTTGTTTTAGTTAAATAGAATGAAATTCATGATTTATTCCTTTGGTTTTGGGTAGAACTGTTTTTCATCCCTCTCATTAAGTCCATCAGGTTCAAGAGTACGTAGCTGATGCATCCAGGACCTTTCTCTCTGTTTTCTCCTTTCGGAGTCCCAATTTTGATTTACCTCAATTATTTGAAAGGTGATATTATCAAAAGTATGTCCTGTACTTAAGAGGTGTCTCGTAATTGGACAGTTTCTTCCTTTTGTATAGAACGACCGGTGATTGTTAAGTCTGATGTTGAATGTAGTTTCTGTTTCACCAACATACTGCAGCTTGCAAGTTCCACAAGTAAGAATATAAATACTATTTTCCGTTTTGCAATTAGATGTAACATAGATGTTGTATCGCTGCTTTGTTACTGTGCTGCTAAAAGAGTGGTCAGTGTTGGCGGCTTTACAGCACTTACAATTGCTTCTACCGCATTGTTTGTAACACCCAAATTTAGAAGTTTCTTGTTTCTTTATTTTTGATGTCACAAGTATGTCTTTGAGATTTTTGGGTCTGCGATAGGCAATAACAGGAGGTGATTGAAAAATTTCTTTTAAGGAAGAGTCATTTTCGATAAGACGCCAGTGCTTTCGGATAGTAGATGAAATATTTGTCAAATCGGGATGGAAGGTTACAACAAACGGAATTCTATCTGCACGGGTCGTCTTATCTTTGCATTCCATGAGGCTAGCTCGATCTTTTTCTTGGGCTTTATCAAAAGCGTCTGTGATGTTTTTGGTTTTATATCCTCTTGATTTCAGCTGTGTTTTTAGTTGTCCCAAACGATAGTTAAGTTTGGATTCCGAGGAGCAAATTCGCTTTAGTCTGATGGCTTGACTGTAAGGTATACTCCTGGAGCAGTGTTTCGGGTGACAACATATTTACAGATTGACGGTACTAGTATGGGAACAAAAATGGCACCTTCTTTTGCCAACATTTTTATGGGGGATCTCGAAGAACGCATCCTTTTAAGTGTGCCATACAAACCCTTGTCATGGCTCCGTTTTAATGATGATATTGACATGAAATGGAACGATACTGCAGAACATTTGCAAGATTTCTTAGATCATTGTAATCAGTTCCATCATTCAATTAAATTTACATCTGAATTTTCAAGCGAGAAAATTGCTTTTCTCGACACCACCACATTTGTAAAAAACGGGATCATGACAACTGATCTCCACACAAAGAAAACTGATAAACACCAGTTCCTTTCTCCAAAAAGTTGTCACCCGAAACACTGCTCCAGGAGTATACCTTACAGTCAAGCCATCAGACTAAAGCGAATTTGCTCCTCGGAATCCAAACTTAACTATCGTTTGGGACAACTAAAAACACAGCTGAAATCAAGAGGATATAAAACCAAAAACATCACAGACGCTTTTGATAAAGCCCAAGAAAAAGATCGAGCTAGCCTCATGGAATACAAAGATAAGACGACCCGTGCAGATAGAATTCCGTTTGTTGTAACCTTCCATCCCGATTTGACAAATATTTCATCTACTATCCGAAAGCACTGGCGTCTTATCGAAAATGACTCTTCCTTAAAAGAAATTTTTCAATCACCTCCTGTTATTGCCTATCGCAGACCCAAAAATCTCAAAGACATACTTGTGACATCAAAAATAAAGAAACAAGAAACTTCTAAATTTGGGTGTTACAAACAATGCGGTAGAAGCAATTGTAAGTGCTGTAAAGCCGCCAACACTGACCACTCTTTTAGCAGCACAGTAACAAAGCAGCGATACAACATCTATGTTACATCTAATTGCAAAACGGAAAATAGTATTTATATTCTTACTTGTGGAACTTGCAAGCTGCAGTATGTTGGTGAAACAGAAACTACATTCAACATCAGACTTAACAATCACCGGTCGTTCTATACAAAAGGAAGAAACTGTCCAATTACGAGACACCTCTTAAGTACAGGACATACTTTTGATAATATCACCTTTCAAATAATTGAGGTAAATCAAAATTGGGACTCCGAAAGGAGAAAACAGAGAGAAAGGTTCTGGATGCATCAGCTACGTACTCTTGAACCTGATGGACTTAATGAGAGGGATGAAAAACAGTTCTACCCAAAACCAAAGGAATAAATCATGAATTTCATTCTATTTAACTAAAACAACTATTTGTTTAGATTTAAAAATTATTATGTACAATAAATGGCAAAAATATCTTGTATATACCCCATCAATCAATATTTTAAACTTTTACACAAAAACGTCAAGCTACAAAGATATTTTGTTGTCATGCATCCGATTTCACCTAGATAGATGCACACGCCCGATGAAGCTAATTTGTTTAGCGAAATATTGCGTGAATAATATATAAAATATAACAACTAATCTTATAACACTCATTAGTGTGTTAAAGTTACATTCTTAGACACTTATATAATTTAATTTAGTAACTGCATCAGTTTATTTACAAACTGATCCACACCTAGATAGATTGAATGTTGATTGTTGCTATTTTTAGACACTATATATATATATATATATGAAAAAATATCATAGCTTGAAAAATATTAACAAATAGCAAATAGTTAAAGCTCAAACACATCAAACGAATGGAAAATAACTTTAATGTTCCTTAATTAGAACAGGAATTTTTGTATGTAGGAAATGGTGAGTTAAACCTGCTTTTATAGCTAGTTAAACCTCTCACTTGTATGACAATGTAACGTAAAGTTCCGTAATATTGACAATGTATAAAAAACACCAGACACAGTAGGTCAAAATGTCAAACCTTGGGGTACGGCAGTCATCATTTTTGTGAAGAATTTGGTGAAGCGTAGGTATCCAATACATTCAGGGCAGTCCTCAGACGTGTTGCCTAATTTGAGACTCATTTTAGACTGAAAGCCTTGTGTTTCGCCAACATTCTTGTAAAATAAAGTGTTCTTTTATTTTGGACTAACTGAGTGCTCATCTATTTCTAATTTGTTTGCAAGACACTCGTGGCAATACCATTAGCTTTACGTATTTATGTTACAAAAACTATTATTAAAAATATACCAACACAAAGAAAGCTAGAGTACAATAAGTTCTATTGTAAATCACAATATGGAGGAAGTAAATTGGTATGATAAATTCGAGCAAAACATTTAAATTTTTTGTCCTTGAAGTATCCGTGGTGTAGAATTATGTGTTTCAATGCCGGTTTAACAAACTTTTGGAAACATTTACGATTTCTGTTTTTACTTTTGACATCCATTAACATTGACATATAAATCTATGATGTCTTTGTGTGTGATATCTGATTATTGAGATTTGCTACTATATTGATGATTTTCTCAGCTTAATAACATAACTGTATTTCTGTAATCTTGAAGCATTCTACCTCTATAGAAATGCTGACTTCTTTGTTATTTTATTATATTTTACATTAAAAAAAAATTCTTGAACCTTTCTATAATATATCTCTCAAATGTTTCTTATTCGACGACCAAACATTTACCAAACGCAATGTGTTTATTTCAACTGATAATCGATCCGTAAAGGTAAATATCGGACAAAAACTAGATAACTTTCCATTCTTTGCATTTAGACAAAAACTAGATAACTTTCCATTCTTGGCTGGTAAGATAACGACCAGATAACTTTACATTCTTATGAAAGGCCAATCATGTCAAAAATCCGATAAAGTAACGCGTTAACATTTAACGCGATAAAATCCCAATTAACGCGATAAATACAGTTTTAACGCGTTTAAATAATTTTTAACGCGTTATTTAATTGTTTAACGCGTTAAGCACAAAACTTAGAAAAATGACTGAAAATACTTTCATATTTCGCCATAACAACGTTTTAAGGCGTCAGATTTTACTCAAAACTTACTAAATGAAATGGCCACATGTGTTATTACTTTGTCAATTAACGCGATAAAGTTTATTGATTTTCAGCACATTTTTATTATCATCGTCATTGATTACTTATCGTATTAAAATAAGAATTAACGCGTAAAATGAAGGTTTAACGCGTTAAATGAAGGTTTGACGTGATAAAAGAGGGTTTAACGCATTAAAAGAAGATTACCGAGTAAAAAGATAAGAAAAATACAACTTTAATGCGTGACAATCATTTTTAACGCGTTAAATGTATTTTTACCTCATTAAATGCAACTTTAAAGCGTTAAAACAACTTTAACTCGTTAAAAGAGGGATGAAAGATACCAAAGGGACAGTCAAACTCATAAATCTAAAACAAACTGACAACGCCATGGCTAAAAATGAAAAAGACAAACAAACAACAGCACACACGACACAACATAGAAACTAAAGAATAAACAACACGAACCCCACCAAAAAACTAGGGGTGATCTCAGGTGCTCCGGAAGGGTAAGCAGATCCTGCTCCACATGCGGCACCCGTCGTGTTGCTTATGTGATTACAAATCCGGAAAATAGTCTAATTCAGTAGGTCACATTTATGAAAGGGAAGGGGATTGTAGTTACGACGTAAGGAACATATCCGATATCATTTGTGAAACGGTTATTCCATAATGGTCAATAAACTCGTGATGGCGTCCGTAAAATTTTCGAAGGGATGATTTCAACTTCACCATTTGGAACTCTTGGTTGAATAGCTTCGTTGTGAGCAGCAACCCTATATCAAGAAAATCATGATAAGAAATGCAAGCACGGGAATATCGTATCAATTGGAAGATATGTACCTCGTATGCAGATGCTGCTGGAATGTTGCTACTTAGAAATGGAAAGTTCACAATTGGAAAGCTGAAATCATCTCTTTTGACGTAAAGTTTTGTTTTCAACCGACAAGCTACTGTTACGTGTTGAAGCAACGTTAAAATTTCATTTAAGATTACTTTTCATATGTATATATATAGACTGATCATGTTAATTAAAAGTCCATCTAGATTTACATTTGTCAACCTGTCTTTACGCTTTGTTTTAAATAAATTTTGTTTATATGTCAGGTTTTTCAGATCCTTTACTTTTTTTGCATCTTTTGATGTCTGTATCTAACATAAGGGTTTACCATAAACTTTGATAGTTTGACGTATACTTACAGAAGTCTCTACAAGTGAAGTTTTTTTTCTGTAGATGGTGTAAACATGACATATCTTTACTATATCTTTACTATATCTATCAACCATACCTCAGTTAAACATTACAATCGGATATTGTTACACCGCTGTCAGTCAGATAACCGAGGCATTTTTTGTTTTTCATTCGAGCGTCATAAATGAGTCTTTTGTAGACGACACCCTCGTCTGGCGCAAATACAAAATTTAAATCTTGGTATCTATTATGAATTTATCAGCTAGCAATCGTGTGTGAATTGGGAACATGTTCAATACAAGAGGCTATTAAGAGCATGCATCGAGCATCTAGTAAACCATGCCCTGTATTAATAAAATGAATCTGTTATTAGTGCCTACCTGTAAAGCTGAAATAATCTGTCTCTCTGTCCGTCCGTTTCTCTGCCCGTTATCAGTCCTGAATTTTGTTCAAGGTTATGATTGTCTTTTTGATATTGTTTGACTGTAACCCCATTGTTTTATTTTGTATTTACATTGAGTCATAGATCAATCTTATTCGTGAAGTGATATGTCATTTGATTGAGTTAAGCCATTTCAGTTGATATTTTAAAGTGTGTCTTTCTACGTTGTGACATAACACTATTGTTTCAAGTTGGATTAAGGTTGGTGCCTATTAAAACGTTTAAACCGGCTGCATTTGTTTGCACCTGTCCTAAGTCAGTTTCCTGGTACCGTGGTTGTCGTTTGTTGATGTGCTTCATAAGTGTTTCTCAATTTTTTATATAGATTAGACGTTGGCTTTTGAATGGTTTTACACTAATCTTTTTTTTGGAACCCTTTATACCTTGCTGATCAGTGTGAGTCAAAGTTACACGTTGAAGATTGTAATTCATTCCCGAATGTGCTAAAATGTTATCGTCTTTATTGATGTCATCTTCATGTGTTTGTGGTGGTATGTTTTCATTTGCAGCACTTGTTTTTGATAGTAAATCGCGTAAAGCGATGCATTGAGAGTCCATGTTGTTCAAGATGCCTGTTACAAATAGGACATAAGAACTTGTATGGTTTTCAGTTAACAAACAGTGTTTGCTACTTTGAAATCTGGTTAGTTAAAGAGAATGGTTTAATCGTGAGAGGAAGACGCCATGTAATATCTTCATTATTCTCCTCGTCTATAATGTTCAGGACACCACGATATTCCAAAAAATGCGAACAGATCATAGTATTTTGTTAGGAACATTATTCCATAACTCCACCCAATGATGTTTTATCTTGTTAAACGATGTTTTATTACGTTAAATGATGTGTTAACGCGTTAAAGTAATGTATCGTAGCAACGTAATTGTGTTGAATTTAACGCGTAAATGTGATTCATTATGACACATGTGGCCAGTGCGACGGGTATTGTATCGCGAAATCCGGTTAGTTAAAGAGAATGGGTAGAGAAGGGATTAATCGTGAGAGGAAGACGTCATGTAATATCTTCATTATTCTCCTCGTCTGTAATGTTCAGGACACCACGATATTCAAAAAAATGCGAACAGATCATACTATTTTGTTAGTAACATTATTCCATAACTCATTCCAATGATGTTTTATCGCGTTAAACGATGTTTTATCGCGTTAAACGATGTTTTATTACGTTAAATGATGTGTTAACGCGTTAAAGTAGTATATCGTAGCAACGTTATTGTGTTGAATTTAACGCATAAATGTGATTCACTATGAGACATGTGGCCAGTGCGACGGATATTTTATCGCGATAAACGTCTTTTTTCTACTACGGGTTAAATCCCAAACTTGATAATTGTAAAGTTTAACGCGTTATATATTTTGATTTCTTTACGCGTTAAAATTTTGTCTTAACGCGTTAAAACTGTATTTATCGCGTTAAATATGAGTTTATCGCGTTACTTTATCGGGTTTTTGACATGATCGGCCTTTCATAAGGTTCTATGCCTTTAGACCTTACCATACACGTTCAGAGTTGTAGTGTGCTTATTGGTTGGAACCACTGCGCATGTTGTTGTGGTCAGTTGATGTCACAAAAACATTTACACTTGATATCAAACAAGCAAAAATCTATAAATCATTAACATAAAGATCATTTTGTGGAACTTTCAAGCAAATGGCAATTTAAATTTACAGCGTATTATTGATTCACAGCTTGCGTTTACCAAATAGAATCATAATACGAAACGGGTGTGGTAAATTGATAGAAAAAGGTTACGCAAAAAGGCATATCAAATAAAAATATTAAACAAGGTTTACTCGATCATCAGAGACAATCTCAATCTCTAAGAAAAACGTATCGGAAAAATCGAAGACCAAGGTGATAAAAGAGTGGCGAATGATACCACAGGAACATAACAATTGTACCATGTCAAATATCATCATGCATGTCCTAAAAAAATTTAAGGACAACAACCCGGCAAAAGAAAGACAACAGACGAAAATACAAAACACTACACACAAACAAACAAACCATACATTTACGTTTAAACAATATCTCCTGTTTTCATAAGTTATTACGAATGTGTTGATATTGGTATGTTTACTCATTGATTTTTTTAAAACAAATACTCACAGAATTAATATGTCCTTAATTCCTTTAATTGAATTTGAAACAGGATGAAAAAATGCCTCATTTTTCTATTCTATGTTCCATTCTTTGGTTTCCATGAATCAATTTCAGACAGAATAGTATCTTTATTCTGCAACTTTGCATAGATTGTGCTTTTTAATGTCCTGAAACCAGGATGGAAGGAAGGAGTTCGGACATTCTAGTCTTTTATCTATTCTGAAAAAAGTGCTTCCAAAATAATGTATATATTAGCTTATGTTAAATTTTTTTTAAGAAAAAAAAAAAACAGAACACAAACAACTAACAATTATTGATATAAGAAAACAATAAATGATACAAATAGAATATAAACTGTATTTCAAATTCGACTTATCAGTTGACCAAATATTTTTCAAAGGAAAATCTGCCACATCTATTAAGTATTTTTTGAAGACGTCTTTCTGCTTTTTAACTGATTTCTTAGTTTGTTCTTATGTTGTACTTCAAAACCACTGCCCTAGGTTACATATTTATCTCCATCAAATCCGTTCTCTGTAAGAATCTACATACACAGTTAGATTTGGCATATCAAGAACCCCAATTATTCAATTTTTGATGAAATCAAACAAAGTTTAATTTTGGACCCCGATTTAGACCAACATGAAAACTGGGCCAAAAATCAAAAATATAAGTACATTTTTAGATTCAGCATATCAAAGAACCCCAAAGATTCATTTTTTGTTAAAATCAAAACTAAGTTTAATTTTGGACCTAAATGTAGACCAATTTGGAAAAGGGACCAAAAATTAAGAATCTACATACACAGTTAGATTCGTCATATCAAAGAACCCCAATTATTCAATTTTTGATGAAATCAAACAAAGTTCAATTTTGGACCCTTTGGGCCCCTTATTCCTAAACTGTTGGGACCAAAATTCCCAAAATCAAACCCAACCTTCCTTTTATGGTCATAAACCTTGTGTTTAAATTTCATAGATTTCTATTTACTAAAGTTATGTTGAGAAAACTAAGAAGATTCGCCTTTTTAACTTTTTTGGATTCGAGCGTCACTGATGAGTCTTTTGTAGACAAAACGCGCGTCTGGCGTAAATACAAAATTTTATCCTGGTATCTATGATGAGTTTATTTACAGGATAATGCTAGCGTCTCTTCATTCCTTTTTTGTTTAGCTTGTATTGCTGATTGTATTGCTGTTTACTTTTTGCTCAAAACACAAAAGAGGGTAAAAAATATCCTTATTTAAGGGCAATCACTTCTATAAAAGAGGGAAGAAAGATACCAGAGGGATCTCAGGTGCTCCGGAAGGGTAAACAGATCCTGCTCCTCATGTAGCACCCGTCGTGTTGCTAATGAGATAACAAATCGGTAAGTAGTCTAATACGGTAGGTCAGAGTGATAATCTATTAACTATATTGGGAAAATTGAACTTGTTTGTAGATCTTGTCTTGTTTATCAATTTTGCTATTGAAAGTTTCTGTTGATCTATAATAATTTTTATCATATATGATATATGGTAAAATATGCAACGATGGTAAAAAGTGTCATTAAAGGGCAATAGTTCCAATAAGGTGCCGTCAGACGATTTCCTCTATCCTTCCTTATTCGTAGATCTTGTCTTGCTGGTTATTTTTGCTTGTTCGCGCTTCTAATTTTTTATTATACTTTTAAAATATAAGGTAAAAATAAAAACAAAATTACAAAAATCGTTTTCAAGGGTAGTAACTCTTATAAGAAGTCCACTGACATACTGTTAACGTATGGGCAATTGGTAGAACTGAATATTCTGAACACTTCGGCACCGTAAGATTTTCTACATCTATTATTGGATCAGGTGACATTAATTTTCTAACCCAGATGACCATTCCTTTGCAAACGAACCATCAGGATCAAACAAAAATTCGAACTTGTAAACTATATAAATAAAGGCAACAGTAGTATACCGCTTTTTGAAAGTCATAAATCCATTGAGAGAAAACAAATCCGGGTTACAAACTAAAATCGAGAGAAACACGTCAACTATAAGAGGAAAGCAACAAAACAACAGAAACACTGAATTGGAGTAAAAATGACAATGCAACACACACAGAAACGAACTATATGATAACATCTGCCATTTTCCTTAATGAATACAGGATATTTTCCCGCGAATTCGCATTACTTTTCCGGGTGAAAAAATGACGATCCCGCAAAAAAGTCTACGTTTGACAATATTTGAACAGAATTACAAATACAACATCATAACTAAATACATCAATGTTGGATAAACAAATACACTGATACGTCTTATTAAACATCGTATGGATCAACCAACCCGTGACGGTGTTCAAAACATTTTTAATCTTTCCTTCTCATACCTTTGTTGGAGCAGTTTCTGCGTATGGAGCACACTTCTCTAAATGACGTCTCACAGTGTGAACATGCACGAACATAACGTATCAATTGAAATATGAAATTAATTGATCTATGAATTTCGAACACCAGTATACTACTGTTGCCTTTATATAAGTAAACACATACATACAATGGGGCAGAGGGTATGTTACTGCTGAGAAATTCAGGAATACTTAATTTGCAACTTTTGTGGCTTTTTACAAAAACTTTCTCCTCTGAAAATCCTGGCTAAAATTTCCTCAAAGTTTAGCACAATCATCAAATAGGTAGTTTTAACAAATGTGTCCAATGATCCCACATGCAAAATTAAAATCAATGTGAACACAAGTTTTGTCTAATTTTGGAAAAATGTAGAGTAAATTTGACAGTATCAAACATGTTCTGAATGTTGTAATAGGCTCTTCTAATTGTCCTGGCCCCATAAATGTCAAACTGTCAGACATCTTCTTATAGGAATCATAGATTTAATGACTCATTTCACCATTTTTCCAATTTTGCCTATTTTCTTGAAATCCCTTATTGAAAAAAAGGATCAACAAGACTAATTCTACAAAAAAGTCTAAACGGTCTAAATCAACTCCTTATTTGAATAATTGCAATTTGATGACGATTATCATTTTTTTTGGCGTTTTATGTTTTATATCTTAAAAGATATAAAATAGATAGATAGAAACTTCAATAGGCAAAAAATATCAGCAGGATAAGATTTGGAGGAAATCTTTTGAGCACTCCTTTTTGAACTTGTTGCGCTTTAAAGACGATTTTTACCATTTTTGTTTTTGCACTTTAAATAAGAAAAATGATCAGCAAGGCAAGATATACTAACAGTCAAGTCAAATTTAGTAGACTGTTTCTCTTAAAAGGAGTGATTGGCCTTGAATTCGGATTTTATTTACCCTTGTTTGTGTTTTGAGCAAAATCTACAGAAGAACTAAACAGATAAAATTATAAGAAAAACAAGACCAACAAATTATAGATTTTTGTCATGAATTATATTCTCGTCTACAATGTTGAAGAGTGGCCTTTGTTAAATATGCATATAGAACAATGAGAGCTACACAGGTTCTTTAGAGTCTATAGTTTAACTATAATTTATACCCTTTGCAATGAACTTATTTCGAGCAAGCAACAGCTTATAGGCAGAATGATAAAGTCTTTGTTGTGGCAGACAGGCTTATCATATAATTTTTATTTCTCTTAAAACTATAAATTCAGTCATGTTTCTTTATCTAATGATTTACATAATGCTTATTCAGTAAATGCATTCATCATCTCAGTTTAAATCCGTTCACAAACTAGAACAAGTTGTAGTCCGAATCCCTTAACCTCAAGCAAAATTACTACTGATTTATTTTGGTACCATGAGGAGGATGTAGAATTTTAAAGCATTTGTTTCTAGTTTGTAATTGAACTAAATTATTTTGAAGAAAATTAATAAGAAATTGAGCATGCATTTGAATCAGTGTTTGATATAATTGGATATGGAAGACCTGTTTTGAATAGTTGCCCCTTGGTTTTTCTTTATTTTCATAGTTTGATTTTGGTTCATTTGTAAATATATATTCAGATATGATTTGGTTTGAAGAAAACCCTTGGGTTTTTTATAGTGTCACCATTGATATTACTGATTATTTTGTTCATTTTGAGACCGTTTCGATTTGTAGTAATAAAAGGAATGAATTTGAAATGGCGTTGTCACTGCTGGTGGACGTTTCGTCCCCGTGGGTATCACCAGTCCAGTTGAGTTGACATGAATATCAATAATACGGTCATTTTTATGAATTTCCTGTTTACACAACTTTGAATTTTCCGAAAACTAAGGATTTTCTTATCCCATGCATAGATTACCTTAGCCGTATTTGGCACAAAATTTTGGAATTTTAAATCCTCAATGCTCTTCAACTTTGTATTTCTTTGGCTTTATAAATATTTTGATATGAGCGTCACTGATGAGTCTTATGAAGACGAAACGCGCGTCTGGCGTACTAAATTATAATCCTGGTACATTCGATAACTATTGAAATGTCATGTCAGTAAACAATGATTTTGAGAGGTGATGCTCAAACTGTTTTTTGTTTCTTAAAAAGGCCAGAGTTGTATGATTATGACTGCTTGAAAAATTATCTTATTCAATATATTTTATATTTCAACTGCGAATTTGTACTTTGAAGGAAAATGAAGATATTACAATATGGAGATGGCTAAAGTTGACACGTTCGAGCGCCTTCGTAGTCTAGCTATAGCTATGCAATATGAAGCTGTCCATTTTTCTGGTGAGAGACTATTGATGAATCAGAGATATCAGATTTTGTTTATACTGTTTATAGTCTTGAAATTTTGATAAATGTTTTGGAGAGACGGGATAAGTCACGTATGAAACGTAAACCTAAGAAGTGTTTTTTTTAAATGTAATCACTCAGGTCATGTCAGATCTAAGTGTCCAATTGTGTCTTTCAGAGTTCATGCTAGAGATTAAAGGACTACAGAAAGTCAAATACAATTCTAACAAATAGAATGAAATTCAAAACAGTGTAGCTGTGGCCATTGATTGACACATTAAATTCATCCATTGACTGGGACAATTTAGGTGAACGTTTGTATGTAACGCTCAATGCTCACTATGTACTTTTTAAAGACACTTAAACTTTGGGGTCACCAAAGGTTCTCAACACCTTAATAAAGTAATTCGAAAAATTAATCAGAAATAACACGATCTTTTGATTTATATCAATTATATAAATCAAAACATAAAGGTTATTCCTGATTAATTTTTCGAATTATTTTATAATTAAAGGCGTTAAGAAACCTTTGGTGACCCCACAGTTTAAATATACATCGTAGGTACGTCGTGAACAGTGGTCGTTACAGACAAACGTTCACGTAAATTGTCCCAGTCAATGAATGAATTTAATGTGTCAATCAATGGTCACAGCCACACTGTTTTGAATTTCATTCTATAAGGGATATTAAAGAACGATTTGAATCACAATATTTGTAGTTCAGATTATGTTACCTTTGTTTAATGTTTGTTTTCACATTGTGTTGTATATAAAAGACTTGTGGCGAAAAAAAGACTAAAAGACAAAGTTGTCGAGCATTCAACACCAAAAATTCCAAAACTTTTTGCCTTATACAGCTAAGATTATGTAGTCCTCATCATTCCGAAATATCAAAATAGAGATCTAGTTAACCACAACATAAAGAGGTACAAAACAAAATGTTACTACAATAATGAATTAAAAGATTTAAATGATGGCACACTCATTTAAACATTTATTTCTTTAAAAAACGAGCCAAATCAAGCATATGTTTTCTGAGAGCACCCTTCACAATTAGAAGAGCAATGTAAAAAAACCATAATGCATGCATCTAGCGAGATCTTTCATTGTGTATGACGTCTGGATGATTGGATAATACTGATATTAACAACGTATTTGCATTATGTAGCACACTCTGGATATGATGGTTACTATGCTTTTAATCTAACAAGGAAACTTTCTATGGTAGACACTCATTGAATCTTCTAAAACAAATGTGATTTTATCTTAATGTTTACAAAATCAACATTGCAATAATTCAGACTTACTTTTAAATTCATAATAGTAGTAGTCTTCTACATTATATATGTATGTGCCTGTCCCAAGTCAGGAGCCTGTAATTCGGTGGTTGTAGTTTGTTGATGTGTTACATATTTGTTTTTCGATCATTTTTGTACATAAATAAGGCTGTTTATTTTCTTGTTTGAATTCTTTTACATTTGTCATTTCGGGTACTTTTATAGCTAACTATGTTGTATGTGGTTTGCTCATTGGTGAACGCCGTACAGAGACTTATAGTTGTAAATTTCTGTGTCATTTGGTCTCTTGTTGAGAGTTGTCTCATTGGCATCATACTACATCTTCTTTATTATTTCTATCACATGTCATGGAAATTCCCAATGATAAATTTTGTTTTGGAATTGGTAATGGTGCAGTTATAAATGTAACATCTATAATTTTGATATTAGAGTATACAATTGGTTTTCCTCATTGTGTGTTTTTATGGCAGAGGAGTTAATTGCATAACTCTGTCAATATGAGGTGTAAACATGTCATTATGACACTGAAAAATTATGAAAATAAAAATGAAATAACCATCTAACTTTTGATGAGAGTGTGTCTACACTCAAGTGGCAAGATTAAGGGGTTATGATCGTTTCCCGTAATTGTACGTCGGATCATATTAGGTTTTTACTGTCCTGCGGTACCACAGGAAGTTCTGTTGAGACCATCTCATGTCTACCCTGAGTAGCCGGTTCTGAATTGGTACCAGTTTGAGCTTGACTGTTTTATGATACATAGTATGGCCTATGTATTCAGCGTGCATATAGAGTTTTCTGATATAGAAACTGTTAATCTTTACTCCCCTGAAACCAGGGGGTTATGCGAATAAGACCCGACGTATTTGGGGATCATAACCCTCGTTCTCTTTAGGCTGAACCTTGAGGAACTTGAGCATCCATTGCTACCAATGGTGCACAGATTTGTCAGTTAAATCAATCATGTCGGCATTCTGTAATCATGTCAGACCTTGTCATTCTAAGTGAACTGTGGCCGTTATTTCCACATTAGTTATTTGTTTGTTATGTTTTTGCCTGAAACTTGATTCTTTGATTAAATATAACAAAAACATGTTACAAACATATCCTTTTAAAACACAAAGAAAAAAGTATATAAACAAAAATCTAACATCTTTAGTTTGCAAAACCTATCACATACATGTATATCAAAATGGTGGAATTCAACATAATTAGCCTATATATGTTTCTCAAATGTATCTCCATCAGTCTTTATCACTTATTTGTAGATGATAAGTATTGGTCCCGTATAGGTATATTTTATTTGAAAGCTTGACAAATTTGTTCTAGCATACATAAACATTAATTATGGATAATCATCTCTTTGATGTGAATGACATCTAGGACATCCTTTATTTGAACTTATAAATCAGGTGCAGATGCAAAGTTGAATTAGTAAGGGGAACAGTTGTCAGAAATGATAAAAATAATGCAGAGAGTAGCATTTTGATGAGTTTTGCTCAAATATAATATGTTTGTGATAAAAAAAAAAGGTAGGGAGTTTACGCCTCCTTCAGCCTCCTGAATCTGCCACTGTAAGATGGCATCTCAAAATTGCAGGGTTGTTGTCACTTGGACACATTCCCCGTTTCCATTCTCAATTTTACTCACTAAACAGGAGGAAATAGTAAAAATAAGTATTCATATATTGTATATGATACATTTGCATTAATATCATTAATTTTGGCACAATGCAGATACAAGTATACACATCTTTTGAGCAAATTATAAAATAGCATCTGTTCAATCTATATAAACACCCCAGATAAGAATGATAAATAGTGGTTATCATTTGGATACAAGTAAACATGTATCCGGGAAGTTCAGTTAAGTTAACTCCCAGTGATTGTATGCAAAGCAGTCGTTTAGATCCATTCAAAGCACCTAATATAAACCATAAATAGAATCATTTATGTCCCTTAAAACTCCGAGTTCGAGAATAATTCAAATAATACATCTTTCATAAAGATATATTTAGAAATGTGAGTATAGTGTCTTCAAATATCATCTGTCTTTATACAAGGCAAAGAAACACAAGAAAGAAGAAAAAAGACTATAAGTAAAAAAAATATATTCTTATTGAATTTACAGTTAGAAGAAAAATATGATGATAACTGTAAATTAAATAGGCCATAGGATTAAAAGGACACTGTGATGTCAATGTGTTGATTTTACTATGTACTATGCAGTTGACACATAAAATCATTTTTTGTCAGCTATTTGAACAAGTATAATCCATTGTGAGTATGCATCATATGCACGACAAAGATAAAATGAGTATGTTCATAAAACCTGCATGCTAAGTATAAGCACATTTTCTATGAAGTTGTTATTTAAATAATCTTTGCTTCCATTATTTCAGCCAAAGACTCTTTTTCATCTGAAACATCAAAATAAAGGTACATTCTATTTTATTCAAGGAAATAACGGAGGCTTCAAAAATATATGTTTATTCTTATGTTGTATTGTACATTGCATTTTTTTATTACATACTCAATTCATAAGTTTTTAAGGCTCAGATTTAAGTCGTATCCTCAAAGTTATATATAGATTTAAGTGGTTAGTAGAATCAAATTAAAAGGTATAAAATAGTTATCAAAAGTACCAGGATTATAATTTTATACGCCAGACGCGCGTTTCGTCTACATAAGACTCATCAGTGACGCTCAGATCAAAATAGTTAAAAAGCCAAACAAATACAAAGTTGAAGAGCATTGAGGACCCAATGAGGACCTTAAAAAATCATATTTAATACATTCTATTTCTTTGTGAATAATGATAAAGAAGTTCTCCTACATCACTCCTTTACTTGGTCTTTATTTCCGCAATTCAAAATCAAGTTCTGCCATTAAACCTGCCTTCAGTAGACCGCGAAAATGGGAGGGGAATCCAATTTGGCAGTAAATGAAGAAAGATCATATCATAAGGAACATGTGTACTAAGTTTCAAGTTGATTGAACATCAACTTCACCAAAAACTACATCGACCAAAAACTTTAACCTGAAGCGGGACAGACGGACGTACGGGCGGACGGACGAACGAACAAACAAACAGACGAACAGACGAACAGACCAGAAAACATAATGCCAATAAATGGAGCATAAATATCAAAATTATATTCATAATCATATGGACGATGACTGACTGTACAACAAAGAACTTCTTATTTGTCCATTGTACTAATCAATCTTACTGATATGTATAAAATGAATAGGAAAACTCACCATCAAAATAAATAAATTCACAATATTTGGCTTTTTGAGGATCAGCTGACTCCATAAGATTTTTTACCAATTGATAAAAATTGTGTCTGCAGTCATACCAGCAATTCTTCATTCCTTCATCTCATGTAAACATGTTATAGGTGCAGCATATTGTCCAATAAAATATTTGTCCTGTAAAATAAATTTTATATGCAAATATGTTTATTCCAAACTTAATAAATGTGGAAAAGTTTGGAATAAACATATCAACATCGAACACAGAACTGTCTAATAAGTTCGCACATTTCTTTATCAATAAGGTCACCACAATCAGAAACGTATTAAGTCAGCAACATTCCTTTAACAGAGAGTTATCTTTGGCTGAAGACACTCCGTTTAATGGCGAGCCTTTGGTTTGTTTCAAACGCATAACTAACGATGAAGTTTTTAAAATAATCAGCAAGTCACCGAACAAGTCATGCGAGCTTGACCCTCTGCCGACGCATATTTTGAAACAAAATGTGGATGCTGTGGTTCCATTTATCGGTAACATCATTAACACTTCGCTTGAACAAGCAGTAGTGCCTTCAACATTTAAAGAGGCGCTAGTAAGACCTTTGTTAAAAAAAACTGGACTTGATAAGGAATTGTTTCGGAATTATAGACCAGTCTCTAATCTTCCTTTCATCTCAAAATTGTCGGAAAAAGTAGTGGATAAACGTCTTGATCAGCATCTTGACAACTACAGGCTTCGTGATCCTTTACAGGTGTAACATGCAATTTTGAACCAATTTAGCAAGTTATCTAGCTGGGGGATATATAAATTGCTCTTATTAATCTATGTTTTACCACAGAATTATGGTATATACAAAAAAAGCCCTTTTCCAGTTTCAAGAAAAAAGGGGGGATAATTTCTCATTTATGTCTTAAGTTTAAACTGATATATTTTTATTTAATGAAGAAACTCTGATAAAAATATGACTATTAGTAAGCACATAGCTTTCCTAATAGAAATTAATAAATAAAACAATAAATATTGAGAATAAAAATGATATTGGCCAATGGTAATATCCATATGCAGTTTTCTTTGAATAACCCATATGTTACTACCAGTCCAATTTGAGCTTAAAATTAATAAAATAGTATTTGGACTAAAGCTTTATATGTTTTTTATTGCTTGAAATAGATCATAGAATGAAATAAAGTAATGCTCAAGTCAATATAGCAAGTTTGGTTCTGTTATAGGTGTAACACCACTAATTCAGGCCCGGCCAGAAAGCACATACCAGAAAGTAGTACATATTTAACACAAAATAGTTACTACGCATGGACATAATTTTCAATATATTTAGAATATTTTATTAATATTGGTATCAAATGAAAGCTGCATGACTGGTGATCATTGCAGAACAATTTTGGACTGATAAATTTGAATAATAAAATAATGGCATGAAATTTAAAAAGGAGGGTACATTTTGCCTTTTTGTCAGATCGGAAGTACCTGTTTTGGTACATCCGAAGTTCCGGGAACCAGTTCTTTCTTATATGCAATGTAAGGTATGTTGATTTTTTCAGTACAGGACACCAGAAGGTGTTGCTTTGACATGCAATGATTGTCACTTTATTTGAACTTAAGATAAAAGAGCTGTGACCACTCGAAATTGAGGAATTTAACATAGAAAGCAATGGGGCCATTAATTAGTGGTGTACTTCCTATTACAGAGAATCACCAGGAATCCCATTTTTAGAAGTTGTACCTATTCCAATGAAAATAAGTCCAATTTGATGTTAGTAATCATGTTTAATCATCTTTTTTTGGTCAACCGTCCTGCTTATGGGAAATTTAAGCTCTTAAATTGGCATACTCAAGTATGTTAGCCTTTTATGGTCATACAGCATGCATGCAGTTAAGACTTGACTCCAAGTTCTTATTTTTGCATTTTTTCTGATTGAAATCAATAAAACAAGTATTTTATGACTTGTATATGGAACAAAATAGCTCTTGGTCAAAATAATCTTATGATTTTTCAAGTTTTTTTGTTTTTCTAATGGTAGCCTTTTACAATCAAGGCAAATGGTACATACTCATATAAGAATTCTAAAATCTCACTGTACATGCACTTTTGAACCAGTTTAGCAAGTTATCTAGCTGGGGGATATATAAATTGCTCTTATTAATCTATGTTTTACCACAGAATTATGGTTTATACAAAAAAAGCCCTTTTCCAGTTTCAAGAATAAAGGGGGGATAATTTCTCATTTATGTCTTAAGTTTAAACTGATATATTTTTATTTAATGAAGAAACTCTGATAAAATATGACTATTAGTAAACACATAGCTTTCCTAATAGAAATTAATAAATAAAACAATAAATATTGAGAATAAAAAAGGTATATTGGCCAATGGTAATATCCATATGCAGTTTTCTTTGAATAACCCATATGTTACTACCAGTCCAATTTGAGCTTAAAATTAATAAAATAGTATTTGGACTAAAGCTTTATATGTTTTTTATTGCTTGAAATAGATCATAGAATGAAATAAAGTAATGCTCAAGTCAATATAGCAAGTTTGGTTCTGTTATAGGTGTAACACCACTAATTCAGGCCCGGCCAGAAAGCACATACCAGAAAGTAGTACATATTTAACACAAAATAGTTACTACGCATGGACATAATTTTCAATATATTTAGAATATTTTATTAATATTGGTATCAAATGAAAGCTGCATGACTGGTGATCATTGCAGAACAATTTTGGACTGATAAATTTGAATAATAAAAAAATGGCATGAAATTTAAAAAGGAGGGTACATTTTGCCTTTTTGTCAGATCGGAAGTACCTGTTTTGGTACATCCGAAGTTCCGGGAACCAGTTCTTTCTTATATGCAATGTAAGGTATGTTGATTTTTTTAGTACAGGACACCAGAAGGTGTTGCTTTGACATGCAATGATTGTCACTTTATTTGAACTTAAGATAAAAGAGCTGTGACCACTCGAAATTGAGGAATTTAACATAGAAAGCAAAGGGGCCATTAATTAGTGGTGTACTTCCTACAATCAGCGTATAGGCCACATCATTCAACTGAGACAGCCCTGCTTCGTGTTAACCATGATATCGTGGAAGCACTAGATGGACAATTATCAATGGTGTTGGTATTACTTGATCTTTCAGCAGCATTCGATGTGATCGATCATTCAATATTGTTTCAACGGCTCGAACATTCGTATGGGATAACTGGAAAAGCATTAAATTGGATTCGTTCTTATCTTACCAACAGGAACCAGCGAGTCGTTATAGGGTCGGATAGATCAAACGCCAGTCATCTGCTTTTCGGAGTTCCGCAAGGTTCAGTTCTCGGACCAAAACTGTATTGTCTTTTTTCGAGACCAATTGGAAATATATGCCGTCGTCATGGTTTCAAATTTCACTGCTATGCAGATGACACACAGGTCTACATGACAATCAAACCGCTCGATGACTGGAACAACTACGTTAAAAGACTTGAATTGTGTTTGGAAGAAATTGGCATTTGGATGTCAAACAATCTGTTGAAACTAAACCAGGATAAAACGGAACTGATCGTCTTTTCATCGAAACATCAGTCGAAGAACATGCCTGTTTTCCAACTTAAAGTAGGTGAAAATGTCATCAATAGTGTCACATCGGTACGTAATCTTGGTGTTTATTTTGACAGCCGTCTTACCATGGAAAAACAAGTTGCGTCTATCGTAAAATCGTGTAATTACCATCTGTGCAACATTGGACGAATCCGACATTTCATCTCTACGGATGCTTGTAAAACTCTGGTTAATTCCCTTGTAACTTCCAGACTTGACTACGCAAATAGTCTACTCTTCGGCGTTAACAAGTGTCAAATTGAAAGGTTACAGAGAGTTCAGAACACTGGAGCCCGTCTTGTTACGAAAACTAGGAAAAGAGAACACATTACACCTATTCTCGCTGGACTGCACTGGCTCCCTGTTGAATTCCGGCCAAAGTTCAAAATCCTTGTCTATACGTACACGGCACTGCAAGGAACTGCCCCGGACTATATACAGGAACTATTACATCTCCAAACAACAACTAGGGCACTACGATCAGAGGGCAGCCTTAGACTCAAACTGCCACATGTCCGAACAAAAACGTACGGCGAAAGACAATTTAATCGTGCTGCCGCTTCCCTATGGAACAATCTACCTGTACAAATTCGTCACTCTAAATCTGTTCAGTGTTTTAAAAAACAATTGAAGACATATTTTTACAGACTTACGTTTAATAAGCTGTTCTCTTAATTCTTATTCCTTTTTTTGAAAATGTGCTTTGATTTTTGTTTTTTTGTTTTCTTCGTACAATTCTTATTCTAGCAAAAGTTTTCATGACCATTTCAATCATTTATTATAATCTTTCTGCTAAATTTTTAATATATTTTCGCTTTCTATGTTTTAATTATTTTGTACTTATTATTGATTTTAATTCTATTATTTTTCTATCAATATAATTATTTATGTTCATATATCTTTCATATATACGTTTTTAGTTCATTTAAACATAACATTTTTTTTTATTTTCATTTTGTTTTGTGGTTAACTTAATATATTTTTATCATGTATATATGTAAAGCGCCTTAGAGTGATTTTATTGTTATATAGGGCGCTATAGAAATTTTTACTATTACTATTATTATTTATTAAAAGTAATAACAGGAAAAAACTTATTGGGTACCTGTACTCAAATAAATAATTAAATAAAGGCAACAGTAGTATAACGCTGTTCAAAACTCATAAATCCATGGACAAAAAACAAAAACGGGGTAATAAACTAAAACTGAGGAAAATGCATTAAATATAAGAGGAGAACAACGACACAACATTAAAATGTAACACATACACACAGAAACGGACTAAGCATTAGACAAAAACCTATAGCAAATATAACATCAAAAACAAATACATGAATTTGGGATAGATAAGTACCGTGACACGTCTTATAGTAATGTGAATTCACACTCATAAATATGAGAAAACAAACGACACAACGGAAACACAACGTTAAAATGTAACACACACAGAAACTAACTATAATTTAACAATGGCTTTATTCCTGACTTGGGATAGGACATGTTTAAACAAAAAATTATTGAATAAATACTGAATTTCTTTTGCTTTTCTAAAGGAATTATCTATCTAGAGGAATTTGTAGCAAATCTTGCCAAATGATATCACATTACACATTTATTGACTCATCTCAATATACAAAGTACTGATCTGAAAAATGCGGCAAACATCCAACCTTATTCCCAAACACCCTATGGTCATGGTCAACATTAATTTTAAGCATCAATAGCATCTTCATGGCATTCAAACAAACATTCTGTTGGACACACCAAACTAAGTTTTTGACCTTAACCTTGGAGGCAAACATCTTCTGCTAATCACTAATACCATGTATCAATAATAATTTCCATGGCATTCAAAAATAGTTCTATGCCAAATACAATTTACACAGATAGATAGAGGGACAAAGTAAATTGAATATAATAATAAACTGAATTTTATACCCACCCATGTTTTTCCATAATATTATTTATGAAGGAATCATATTTTTTTCAAGAATCGTGTTTCAATATTTTGTGGCATGATATACCTATTGATACAGTTCCCAGAAGCCGATTCAGGACTTAAATAGAAGAGGGCACCAATGACAATGTTAGGAATAGGAAGTATTAACCATTTATGGGCCCAATCCCTAAATTTTCCTCAAGAGACTAAAACAAGACTTGGCAATTTATGATAGTCCTCAATGAAGATAAGTTTTCAATGCCATAAGTAATTATTCACTGATTCTTATTGGTTATATAGTTGTCAATCAAACAATGTTAATAATGTCATATACATACACAAGCATTTAATAATCAGTTATCATATCATTATATTCTAGATCCTCCGTGCACACTGGTCATATTCTGTTTCTTTCACAAAATTATTTTTCCAGAATTTAAAGTAAGAATTAGTATGAAAACAGACTTACCGGTTGATCAGTAATTTTATATATTTGACAAGAAACGGTCTACTTCCACCAAAAGGATGAATATCAGGAGTAGTTGTAAAATTAGTAATTCTGTTATCTTTGTCTTTCATCACACCTTTAGCATCACAACTCTTTGGTATTTTTATAAACAGAGTTTCCGGACACTTATAATCGCTTATATTCTTTTTCTTAAAAGACTGTTCAATGTTTTTTAAAGCATCTGCAAAAGAAGAAAATACTCAAAATCATCAAAGCATATCTAATCTTAAAATATGCTTGTTCAACATTCTCTATTTTCTCTTATATGAATTTGAAATAAGAAACACAAAGGAATTGTGTTTTACATGTTAATGTCAAGCTAGGCAAAGTTTTGAGTCAACCAGGAACATTTATAAAAGCCTTTGCATTAGTCATAAATGTAGCTCCAAACGAAGGAGGGGATTGGGCTACATGTGCATCCCTTTCTATATACTTTTTTGAAAATAATGTTTTGTGTAAGATAAAAAAAATTATATTCAGTTCATGAAAGTAGCTTCGATATTCCTTTGTCATCACAACAGTCACTCATACTGACAAACTATGCTCTTTCTCTCATATTATATTTATAATCTTACCTGGTAGGATAACTCTTAGATAATTAACAACATAACCCCAGGCAAGTCCATTGGCTACATCACCAGCAGGTAGTAACATTTCTGTTTTCAATGGAAAATCTTCTCCTAAAACAAAACCAATTGTTTACAGACCTGTCAGAGTTATGTCCCATCACAAATGGATTACCATTCAAGAGTGATGCGCCTTTACAAATGGAAAAATTAATGAATTTTTCGTTTCTGTTGTCTTACTTTAGTTTGTGATACATATTTGTTTTTCGTTCATTTTTTTTTTTTTTTTTTTTTTACATAAATAAGGCCGTTAGTTTTCTCGTTTGAATTGTTCAACATTGTCTTATCGGGACCTTTTATAGCTGACTATGCGGTATGGGCTTTGCTCATTGCTGAAGGCCGTATGGTGACCTATAGTTGTCAATGTCTGTTTCATTTTGGTCTATTGTGGATAGTTGTCTAATTGGCAATCATACCACATCTTCTTTTTTATATCAACCTGATATTATGAAACTAATATACAATGCTTATTACCACAAAACAAAGATCAATTTGAAATTTGGTGTCATCACTTTTACCATTCTAGTGTTATGCTCTTTTACAAATGGAAACATTTACAAATTGTTTGTTTAAGTTTTCTGACTTAAGCATGCCTCAACCAAATGTTATGAAACACAATGCAGAGATCAAGTTTGAAATTTTGTGGCCCTCTTTTTATGTTCATGAGTTATGCCCTTTACAAATGGAAAAATTAGGTATACAAATTACGTTTTTTTCATTTATATCGTGTCCTGACCTTTTGATTTTTGAGCATGACCTGATGAAGGATTATTAACTCTTTTAATATGTGTTGGGTGCATTGAAATTTGTATTATACACTTATAACAAAAAAAGTAAACCAAACAAAAACTACAAAAGTTTATCTTTCTTTGATGAATAACAGGCACTTACCACTGACAATATTGTGAAGACTTTTAAGATGAGATTTTGTTTGTCCATTATAAGGTACATAAGTAACCCACTGTAGAGCATCAGGTATGTAGATGTCATTCCGTCTATCTACCACAGGGATTACCCTTACCCTCCTTTTGAGGATACCATCATGGAGCGCAGCTAGTACCCTCAGCTGTAGCATCTTGTCCTTAACTGAATTCTGGGTCATCAGAAAAATAAACCATCTACAGTTCTGTACAGCTTTGATTAGTGTATTAGACTTCACATCTGGATCATTTGGGCTGTCAGGATTTTTCAGAATACTGTGTATTCCCTTCTGTTCCAGGTATTCAATAATTTCTTTGGCACTCTGTTTGTCTTCTGTGTCTTCAGAATGAGCTATGTAAACCTGATATTGGTATTCAAGTGCTGGTGTAGGTTCTAAGTCTTCCAGCTTAGGTCTGATTGGGCTTTCCTGAAAATGATCAATATATCAATACTATTTATATGATGTGTGTTGCCGTAGATGAAAGTGTTTTTAAATTAAAGATAGATACTGTACATTTTAAATAAAACCTTATAGTCATAATTAAAGTAAAACATCATAGAACTAGAAACAACAAAAAGGCTGCAGCCATAAAGTATTGGTTCTCATTGCCTTATTTGATTCCACTTTGTATGACCTTTAATAATTATTGCATGTCTTTTACAATTCAAATTCAGGTGTTAAAGGGGACAACATCATATTTTCAATCTGTTAACTGTGTCCAACTCTATTATAGTGCCTGTACTTATCTGTGTCAAGGACAATGGTGTGTATTTTTAGCCAAAATTCATAAATACTTAATCAATGTTTCAGTATGTTTTCTTTGACATTACTTTTTCAGTTAATTGTAAATCTTTTTTTATTGCTTTTACTAAAACTTCAGACACTTTCTCAGTTTCATCTGTAAAAACAAATTAGGTGATTTCATAATCATTTTTTTATGCTACATTAGAGTTTATAAAACAAAAAAATGTCTGCATTTTTCAGAGTCTGTTTAGACTGGTAAATTTTAGACAGGAGGCGATTTATATTTGGAAGGAATGGCTTGTTTTTTATGTTGTATCAAACACTAGATCTATTGTAAATAGACACTTTATAGATAAAAAATATCTCTAGAAGTCTTTTCTATCTCAGGCATAGATTTCCTTAAAACTTTTAGGAATTTTGGTCCTAAATGCTCTTCAACTTCGTTCTTTACTTGGCCTTTTTAACTTTTTTTGGATTTGAGCGTCACTGATGAGTCTTTTGTAGACGAAACGCGCGTCTGGCGTATACTAAATTTAGTCCTGGTATCTATGATGAGTTTATTTGGTTATTTGTGTTACTTGGGTTTGCTAACTCATTTTCAAAACTTTCCTTTTTGAATTTTCCTTCCTCGGAGTTCAGCATTTTTGTGATTTTACTTTTTACATATAACAATGACTAGCACCACAGGATGACAAGTCCCTTTTTATTTATATAATGTGCAAAACTTTATCATTTTCATTTGATACTACTATCATCAATATCAAGACTATTTTGTATTATAATTTTAAAATTTGTGTAAATTACCATTGAAAAGAACAACTCTTGCTTTATTTCTAGATATTTCAAAGTAGTTTATCACAGAGTTCATGGTAAAGTAAAACCTTGCTAACTGTAACTTCTTGTCATCTATACTAAACTTTGCTAACTGGTGATCTTCCATTGCTTTCATTGCCGCTATAGCATTTGGGTATTCACAAATGCAGAAATATGTCTAAAAAGGTATTTGAAAAACATGACCAAACACAATATACAATATGAGTGCATGGTACATTTATTGTGAAACATTTTTTTTGTAAAATCTATAATAGATAAAAAAAAAATAAGCTTAATTTCCTAAAACAGTTTAAAAAATAATCGGACTACAAAATATAACCATACTTCAGGACATCTTGGAATTTTGTAACATGCTCCGGTGTAGTGTTGTCTCATTATCAATCATATTATCAAACCACATCTTTCATTTTTTAACTCATACTGGTTTTTATTTTAAGTCATCTCTGCAATTTTTCATGGACATTTTTTCAAATGGGTAAATAAATGAAAGCAAAAAGTTAAAACATAGGCGTGTTTTACTTAATTCACATACAATGTCTCATGCAAGCACAAAATGATATAGTGGGCCCTATCGAAACGATTTAAGGTCAAGGAATAGAAAATTGGTTATGCCACAATTTCTGCTAAAATTTTGCTTACAACCTTGGCGCGTTAAAAGATAACTGAAATTCGAAAAACAAATGCATTTATCTCTTTTATTATCTGGAATATAACTGGTTAAATTCTTTCAAAATAAGCGAACATTTGTAAAGAAAGTGCCTAATATCAGTAAAAAAACTGTTTTTGTTTTTTAGTTAAAGTTCAAATTATAGTCCAGTCAAACTAAGTTTGAACCTCAAACTAATTGCAACAGAAAATGTTTTAGTTCTAATCTATAGCATTAGTACCCCAAATATACACAGAAAAGGGCCCCATAAAATCTAACTTGACGAAAGCTAACATTTTGCATTTTTAATTTCTCATGCAAATTAACATTAGAAAGGAAGATAACTCCGCAAAAATGAGTCATTTTTTTGTCAGTTTTTGGTTGATTTTCTTTAAATTAATGTAAAATATGATACTTTGATGAGGTAATAATTCTTATTTGACTCAATTATATAATCTTCTGCTCATGAAATGTACAAAACCGAAGAGTTATGGGTATTTTTTTGCACATTTCTCATTAAAGAAATTGCAAATATATGGCTTTGTGACCATTTAAAATAAATAATGTTAATATTTGGTATAGTTTATATATGAAAATTATATTTGTTTGACATCTACCTTGTTTAAATAAACTTTAAACCACAAAAAGAATAATATAAGCTTAATTACTTTTACCGAACCAGATGCTCCGCAGGGCGCAGCTTTATACGACCACAGAGGTCGAACGAACCCTCAACAGCTGGAGCAAATATGGACACAACAGTTAAGCTTGATACAGCTCTGAATTTGGATTGTGATTAAATAGTTGACACAACATAGGTTTATGACACAGAATGAATGTGGTCTGAGAGCTTACACTTAAAAACTTAAAAATTTTAAATTGGACATTTACATATTATGGTCCAATATCCAAAATCAAAATACATGGTTAGAGTCAGCATATCATAGACCCCTAAGAATTGAATTTTTGAAAATCAAATAATGTTCAATTTTAGACCCTTTAGACCTCAATGTTGACCGGTTTGATAACTGGGCCTAAATATTACAAATTTAAATACATGGTTAGATTCAGCATATTGAAGAACCCCATATATTCAATTTTTGTTGAAATCAAACAAAGTTTATTTTTTTACCCTTTGGACCTTAATGTAGACCAATTTGAAAACGGGACTATACTGTGCAATTGAATATTTCTTGCTATTGCGTAAAACTGTGAAGTGGAAAATTTCTTGCTTTTCTGCAATATTGTGCAATTAGATATTTCTTGTTATTGCGCAATACTGTGCAATTGAAGATTTCTTGCTACTGCACAATACTGTGCAATAGAAGATTTCTTGCTATTGCGCAATACTGTGCAATTGAAAATTTATTGCTATTGCACAATACTGTGCAATTGAAGATTTCTTGCTCTTGCGGAATACTGTGCAATTGAAAATTTCTTACTTGCACAATACTTAATATGATAATTTTGGACCCCGACTTGGACCAACAATTTAAATTCAGCATATAAATGAACCCCAAGAATTCAGTTTTTGTTAAAATCAAGCTAAGATTAGTTTTGGACCTTAGACCAATTTGAAAACAGGACTAAAAATTAAGAATCTGAATACAGTCACGTTTAGATTTGACATATAAAAGAACCCCAATAATATACGACCAATAAATTTTCAATTTTTGCGGTCGTATAAAAAGCTTCTGTTGCAATTACATCAAGGTTATGGTCAAATTTATGCTAGATTGACTGGACTAAAGGAGACAGAGTTAGTTGTATGCAACATTTTAGCAAAATCTTTGACATAGTCCATTTACTGTAAGTAATGACCTTTTAAAAGTGTAAGTAATGACCCTTTAAAAGTGTAAGTAATGACCCTTTAAAAGTGTAAGTAATGACCCTTTAAAAGTGTAAGTAATGACCCTTTAAAAGTGTAAGTAATGACCCTTTAAAAGTGTAAGTAATGACCCTTTAAAAGTGTCCTGTACCAAGTCAGGAAGATGGCCATTGTTATAATATTGTTCGTTTCTGTGTGTGTTGCATTTTAACGTTGAGTCGTTTGTGTTTTCTCTTATTTTTTAGATAAGACGTGGCACGGTACTTATCTATCCCTAATTCTTGTATTTGGTTTTGATGTTATATTTGTTATTCTCGTGGTGTTTTGTCTGTTGCTTGGTCCGTTTCTGTGTGTGTTGCGTTTCGGTGTTGTGTCGTTGTTCTCCTCTTATATTTAATGCGTTTCCCTCGGTTTTAGTTTGTTACCCCGATTTTGTTTTTTGTCCATGGATTTATGAGTTTTGAACAGCGGTATACTACTGTTGCCTTTATTGATAAACATAAAAACATGAACCCTATTGTGAAGTTTTACCAGCTTGGACAGGAGCTCAAATTTTCATTAATTATGAAAGAGATAAAATTGTAGAAAAAATTAGATAATCATAGCTCCTCAATAAAGATACCATTCATAGTTATTCACCTGGTCACCATCAGTAACACTGTAAACTTGGACTGCAAGTTTTCTAACGTTTCCCCCTCTAATTGTATTGGAAAGTTCCAAAACTGTGACCAGTTTGATATTTTCATCTATTTTCGACAGATCAAAATGGCAAGTACATGATGTTGGTACCATTTCATAAAACTTTGTTGACACATGGTTCTGAAGGGGGGTTAATTGATTTTTATACCATTCAGATTCCTTCAAATTATTTTCTAAATCTGTTAAAAAAACCAAATGGCATAGAAGGTAAAATTAAATTCTAAATAGATTATTAAAGAATAGAAGGCAGAAATTCAAAGAAAACAGCAATAGGTTGTAATGCTAAACATTTTTTGTTAATATGCACAAGCATTGATTATGTCTAAGTTGAACTTTTTTTTGCTAATGACTTTTTATGTGTTGTTTTCTTCCTTCCACCTGACAGTCTAAAGAGTGGGGAATACTTAGATACACTTGTAGGCTCAAACATCTTATATAAAAACACACATCTTTGACCTATAATGTTTTTTTCTTAAATTACAGATTATGACTTGGTTGGAGAGTTGTCTCATGGCACATCTTCTTATATCTAAAACAATTCATTTAAAATAAAAGGTATACCTTGTAGGATGTACTGAAGTAACTCTGCATAATGTGACCATACCAAACCATGAGCTACATTTCCTGCAGGCATCAATTGTTTTATAGTCTCTTTTTCTGAAATAGGAAATCAAACAATTTTTTGATATACTTATTTATTAATTGCAGTGTGTTCTAAAATTGTAACAGTTTACAATACTTACAAAAAAGTAGTATCAATAAGTACTAGCTTAATCTTTACTTCTCATTTAAAAATATTTTGAAGTATAAAGGACACACAGTATTAGTACTCTTTTTTATTGTATATTTAAGCTAAAAAGCTCAAGACACTTTATACTCCATCGACTAATTTTCATTGGTAATGGAAGTTGGAGTACCCATTGACTTTTGACAGGAAAATAGCAATCCTAGTCAATTAAGAGTCAAATGCACCTTGCCAAGAGTGGGGTATCAACTCACAACCTCAGAATTGACAGCCCTAGTTGTCAATGCAGATGAACTACCTAAACCACTCTACTACAGTCTAAGCTAGTGGTACATATGTTGTCCCTCTTTTCATTGACATACTGTTTTAGCAGGACAGAAGTTTTGAGTAAAAAAAAAGGCAGGATGTGACACTTGCAAAAAAAAAGTCAGGACGACAATTTAGTTAAAAAAAGTCAGAATAAACTAAAAAAAAAAAGGCAGGACCGATTAGAGTGAAAAATAAAAAGGCAGGACACAGTTACGGCTAAAAAAATGTAACTGGTTAGCATTTTTGGAATTCAGTATTCGGACCTTCCGACGGTTAACCGCTTAACCTTTGACAACACTATTAAAAATGCATGTTTTTATACTCTTAGTTTAACATAATTTCAGACATGAGGCAGTTTTCTTCAAACCAAATTACCCACTGTTTAAAAAATACATTATAATGATTAGATTAAATGTTCATAAAATATAAAGTAGTTTTTAAATTATGGGTTAAAGACAGGAATGGATCCAGCTTGAATGTAACTTTGTAGGTAATTTTTTCTGAACTTGTTTGTCTATTCATTGTCTTTTGTTTTTTGTCATAACATATTCATTGTCTCTTTGACAAACAAGCTTTGAATGTTCCCTTGGGATATTGTGCCTTTTAATTTGTATGACATACATCTATGATAAAAGAAGATGAGGGATATTGTGTCAACCAAACAGTCTGGGGTAAGGTCCTGGTGTTGTTTATTTGGATTTTTTAATTCTAAAACTGTCTACATCTGTTAGTAAATGTATTAGCTGATGTCTGTAGTGGTTCTTTATTACCTATTTCAACATAGCTCTTAACCTTACAATGGTCTCTGTAACCCAAGAATCATTTTCTTTCATAAACACAATTTTTCTAGCTTCTTGTAATACTGCAATTTGTGGAATCTATTACAAAAATTAAATAAATCTAAACTATATATATATATGAAACTTATATAATGACCAAAATACAGAATAATAAAAATTAAGAATGGAAATGAAGAATGTGTCAAAGAGACAACAACCTGACCAAAGTTAGTTTTGTGGTAATGTGCTAGCTCAAGTGCAGCTAGTGAGTGATGTCATATGGTCAAGTTCTAGCTAGGTCAAAGACTTTGAAATTGGTGATGCTTTCCTAGCTGTTAAGGACATTCATGCATTTTGGTGTTAGTGCATACATGGCGAGTTCAGAATTAAAATAAACATATATGTGTCGATGGGTATGACGCCTACCACCATGATCTTAATCGTCTCATCTTTGAAAAAATATATATTTCATTTGTCCAAATTAATCTTCATAAATGACCATGTTTCAGATCAAATTTAATAATTCATCTATGAAAAATCCATGATCTTATTAG
The DNA here is from genome assembly GCF_965363235.1 of Mytilus galloprovincialis. Lineage (NCBI taxonomy): Eukaryota > Metazoa > Mollusca > Bivalvia > Mytilida > Mytilidae > Mytilus > Mytilus galloprovincialis. The sequence goes on from NC_134842.1 coordinate 13,623,561, forward strand.
TTTAAGATTATTCAGACTGACAAATATTGTTACCATTTTTTAAAAATGTTACAATATTGACATTGAAATATTGATATATATTAATATAACATTACAAAGAATATGTCTGTACCAGACTTGTGTAATATGAGTAAAAATTTTTTTTAATCCTTCTGAATAAATGAAGCGTTGAATTAAGTGTTAAAACAAATAAAAAACAAGATTATACATACATCTTTCTCTTCTATACCATGTAGTAAAAGAACAACTGAAAGCTGCTGTTTCCTTTGGGATCTCTCTAGACCGATTAGTAATTCTAGATTGCACCAGCTACTTTGCATAGCATTCTTAGTGATGAATAGTAGTGTCTTATCAACTTTATCTACCAATTCTGTTAAACTAGACAGAAATATTTGTCCTGGTTTTAATTCATCCTGAGTAAGGATGTTTAAGTCTTCAAACACTTCCAATTTTGGAAGGATTTCATCAAATACCAGTTGTTGATCATCAAAGTTCATTACTGTGAGAAAGGAATACTTTTATGGTGGTCATTCTTTTCCTGAAACAAATTTTAAAAGTGCATTAATAACTATCTTTTGTGGTGTTGGGGGCATTTCATCAAACCTTCTTGGCACAGTTATGAAAAGATGTTGATCCTTGATTTTGAAAACAGTGGGTATAAATTTTGAGTATTTGAAGAACAACCAGTAAGAAGTCTTGATACCGTAAATGAAGCTCTATAAGTGGAGAAGCACACTGTACCCCCAAAATCCTCCTCAGCAAACTGTGTTGTATAAAAAAAGATTATATTCACTATACATGTTTTGTACAAGAACGAACGGCAACTTGCACAAAACACATTTTGTGAGCGAAACCCCAGTATTCATGACTTTAGAGAAAGGTAACCTCCATAATTGTCTCAGAAGGAAAAGCCCTTGTTTGCCTAATGAAAAATATAGAATTTTTTTAAATACTAACTTACTAAGGCTTTTTCTACTTCAGCTGTATTTGGCAAAACTTTAAGGAATTTTTGGTCATTAATGATCCTCACTTTCGTACCTTATTTGGCCTTGGCCTTTTTAACATTTTTAATTCGAACTTCACTAATGAGTCTTTTGTAGACGAAACGCGGGTCTGGCGTACATATAAAATTTCAATTCTGATATCTATTATGAGTTTATTTCATAGCAAACACACTCTTAGCAAAACAATACGTTTCCTGAAACTGATGCTAAGTAAAATGATCAACAATGCACAAATAAAAACCCAACCTAAAACTCTTAAATAAAACGTAAAAGAAAAATAGATAATACCATGATGGCAACATAAAGAAAAACAACGAAAAGATCATCGGTAGCCAACAAAAAAATACATCGAAAGCGACGTATAAAGCAATAAAAAGCTTACAAAAACGAAGAGGTTGATATCATGTTATTTTAAGAGTTTCATTGATAAATATTGTGTTTTTTAACATATGTGTCATCCTACAGATTGACCGACATTCCCATGCGTCAATAAAGTGGGTTTTTTTTATATTCCCATTTCAGACGTTTAAATTTTTTTTTATAAAATATTGAAAAAATTGAAAGAAGCTAAGCAATCATTTAAAACAAATACCATACATTTGGATATCGATGCTGACAGTGAACAGAATATAATTTTGATAAAAAATAGGGCAAAACTATTTAAATTATGAACTCTTCCAACAGAAACTTCATTTGGAATTCTCCAGCTTATATATATTCAAGTGCATGTGTTACTATTTTCGATGAAAGCTATGTTCTATACCAAATGTGTATTTAGTATTTACAACCGCCATCATTATTCGGTAGTAACGATACAGTTGATAACTTATATTATGCGTTTTTCTGGTCATAATCATGACATTTGTTTCAAGTGTAACCCATTTCATTGAATTTTAGCTGTTGTTAACTAGTACCTGGTTTTCTGTGCTCTATCATCCAGACAATCCACTCATTTATGAATCTTTGTCTGCGTTGTTTGGATTTGTATTTACTAGTAACTAATTTCTAAGCTGAAACTGACAGATCAACTGATTCATTAGAAGTAATCGATGAGTAATGTATCGTACAAGTTGTAGATAGCCTGCATGGTATATGATCTGCATACTAGTAGATTAAAAAATCATAAAAAAGAGAGGCTAAAGATACCAAAAAGACATTCAAACACATTAGTAGAAAATAAACTGATAACGCCATGGCAAAAAAAAAACATCAGACACACAGACAAGCAAACAAATAACTGATCACAAAAAACAACATAGAAAACTCAAGACTAAGCAACATACACCTACCAAAAACTAGGGGTGACTCAGGTGCTCCGGAAGATGAAGCACAACCAGCCCCATATGTGGAAATATAGAAAATGCATAAGCATCTTCATATCCTTTCCTAATCTGTTAAAAATGTCGATAATGTTGGCGGATAGAACTGCGATCCATCTGTATCCAAAGGCATCAAGTAATGCTGACGTCAAGACATAAATGAAATAAAGAAATGGAGGGAACCTATAAAAGTTTCAAAAATCATAACTGACAACGCCGTGTCAAAAAACCAAAACGACAAAAGGATGAAAAAGTCATCTTAACACTTTATAGAAATCTGACTATTGAACCCAACAAAAAGACAGGAGTAAACAGAAGGATAATTAATTCCTGCTTCACGTGTGACACCCTTAATATTTGAGTTGATTGTTAATTTGTTATCCGTAACTACAGGTGAGTTTTATCAAATTAGGTACTCGTGGAAATTTTGATTTCATTTGAAACTTAAACGCCAAGAACTCCAACTTGTGGTCAGGTTACTTCTTCTCAGATTTACTAAGGCCACTATTTGAAAGGTGTTTTATCCTGATGTCAACATGGAGAAGAAATGATGTACTGTGGTTAATGTCTGGGCTTCTCTTACTGAAGATATATCTAAACTGCTCAATTATTATTTCCTTGTTGATATTTTTCTTCTTTAAAGATCATAAACAACTTTGAATAGAGGATCTTTATTTGACTCATGTCAACTACAGAAACTGGCCGTTTCTCACATAATATGGCATTTGAATTGGCGGAATTGTAACTGTAGTAGTAGTGATTATGCTTATATACACTTTGGAAGATGAAAAAATCTCTTAAATTTTTTTACACATTAATTACAATTGGAATACCGACTGTGTGTCCGTTGAAAAAGCAATTTTGAAGATATCGTTATCTCTGTATTTGTAGTTGAATTTTAATATTTCTATAAAAAATACTATTTACCGTTTTAAGCTACGACTGGGCAAAACGAGACAATCTTATATCTTTGAAATGTGTTCTGGTTTACATGTAGGAGTGTCGGCGATTTTTTTCAATATTTTTTCATTGTTGATTTAAGGAAATGATAGGCAAATGGCAATGTGACACAAGCCAGCGTCAAAAATAGCCAAAAGACATAATATACAGGACAAATACCGTAGTCAACAAGTTCTAGATCGTGCCGAATCTATAAAAGTTGTGATTAATTTAGTACATTGATCTGCCATTTAGGCCCAACTTTTATTTTCACTGAACTAGTACATATTTTTATTTAGGGACCAGCTGAGGACCACCTCCGGGTGCGGGATTTTCTCGCTGCGTTGAAGACCCATCAGTGGCCTTTGGCTCTTTGGTCGGGGAGTTGTGTCTTTGACTTATTCCCCATTTCCATTCTCAATTTCATTTCTAAATATCGGAAAACGATTTTCAGGTGCATGACTATGTGATCGAGTTTAAATGATAATGGTCTGGGTAAAATGAAATATAGACTCATTATCGTAAGAGGTGTTATCTATTTACCTGATTAAAAATAGAAAAGATTTACACAACGTGAAAATATTTACCTGTTAGTTGTGTGGTTAGAGGTGAGTAAAACTTTTATATCATACATGTAGTTTTAATAATCAAAATTTGGCCGTTAAGCAAATATTTACAATGATTTTTGTTTGCAAAATACTTTCACATATTATAAGGTCTTTTGATTTATAATACATAATATGACAACTTATATTATGACCCGACTAAAACAGAAGATGTTTTAATGGATTTCAGTGTTCCATGGCAGCGGTTTAAATATTTGCATGTTCATTTTACATCATTACATTCGTGAATTATAACTTAAACTTCACAATCAGAAGAAATTAGCCTAAGGAATCCAAACTGTCACCGCCTTTAATGAAGTAAAATTTGGTGAGTACAACAGGGGCATCGATGGCCGAGTGGTCTTCGAATTTAACTACCCAGTGAGTCTACTGTGTCACTGTCAACACTGGGTTTGTTATTTTGAACCCTACATGTAGCTTGTGCGTTCGACTTCGATTTTAATTGATTCGGTTGTCAAAAGAAAAAAATTCACACAAAGCGCGAACATTTTTATTTAGTTTTTTGACGCTATCAATCAAATTATTTTTTTCAAAATTTAAATATGGTATGGGGAAAATCTGGATGCAGAATGTTTTTGGTTTTTTTTTTTTGTCATCTGATTGATCAGAATTTTTTTTTTTTATCAAATTACGGATATCATTTTTTTTTAGGAAATTACCATACTTTGAAGTTAATGGTCGTTCTCTTATAAGCCTTGTTAATTTCAAGATGAATTTGTTATGTGATACATTATAATATTTTGGAAATTGTGCCTTTTCTGAAAATCGTTATGAAATGACAATTTACTCATAAACAGTAGATTGTGTATAAAAGAAGGACAACATGATAAGGAATTATTCCAGACAAATAACTCGTATATCTCAAAATGTTGAAACGATTTTCAGACCGAACGAAAACCTTTTTCTGCTGTTAGTTGTAGTAGAAACAAATTAAACTAATATATAATTATTCATGTGCAATTTTGATAAACCTTTGAATATATTCACACGCTTTCGTTATTAGATTTATGCTGTGAATGTAGCAAAGGAATATGAGGAAGATATATATGTTGGGACATTTTACAACCAGAAATTCTATAGCATCAAGTCACTTTTTTTTATTTCAGTGATAACAATATTCAAAAGAATATTCAATTTGCAAAACATTTATGATAGTATGGTAAAAATTGTCGCTCTCTGGACATGGCAGACTTCTGGTCTCATTCATATGAACACAATACATACTTGAGGAAGCATAGTTCAAAAGTCCAGCAGTATAATGTTAAGACGTGCAAAAAGGATACAGCTTTAACAACGGCATGGGAAATCTGTAAGAGAAGTAATATATGTAAAAAAAAAAAAAGGAGGTGTGGTATGATTGCCAATGAGAAAACTCTCCACAAGAGACCAAATGACACAGAAATTAAAAACTATAGGTAACCGTACGGCCTTCAACAATGAGCAAAGCCCATACCATGTAGTCAGCTATAAAAGGCCACGAAATGACAATGTAAAACAATTCAACCGAGTAAACTAACGGCCCAGTTTATGGACAAAAAATGAACGAAAAACAAATATGTAACACATAAACAAACGACAACCACTGAATTACAGGTTCCTGACTTGGGACAGGCACATACATACAGAATGTAGTATTTATTTTCTTAGAAAATATTCATTTGCTGTAATTGATGTGGTTAAATTAAATGTTACCTTCCCAAATATTTTCATGTATTCCCATATTTTTCTAGTTTAGTACAGCGAGTACTGCTTGGTATTGTAAGTGAAGATGCAACTCCATAGACAATTTTTATATTATCGACTTTTAAATCCGAATTATATAATTTTTCGACTGGTTACCTACCCTGTGGTAGGACATCATGCTAATCGATCAAGAAAGAGCATTGAATAAGTAAAATTAAACATATATTCGTTACAATTTCAGAGGAATGTTAACTGTTTAAAGATAATTTTCTTGTTAATACAAACGGAAGGCAGATAATTTCACACAGTCACACAGTAGGTACCCTGTCGAAAAATATACACTACCGAAACAAAAGTTGGTTACATGAAAGTAGTCTTGCTTTTCCTGGTGTTAAAACTTATTTTGAAATAAGTAGTATCTGTTTTTTTAAATTTCGGTACAATTATTTGTATGCAAATTATTTTTTTAATTGAACCTTTATGATAGTTTAATTTGAATGCAATTTTTCACATTTTTTGTATTATTTTTTTTATTACTTGTTTTATTCCGATTCAAATACACCATACATATAAAAAAAAAAGGAAAACTGTGATGCTTTTTTTTACACAGCTGACAGTGACGATGTAGATCAAATAATTGTTATGACAGAAGAAAGGATAATAAAACGATCTGGTCGTAATGACCGTGTGTTAATAAAGCAGATAGAACTAACAGCACTTACAATAGCTTGTCTGTAAGTTATCATATTTTATATAAAACTTTTTCTATTATTTTGATAAGAGATTTGCAGATATAAAGATAAGAAGATGGGGTTTGATAGCCAATAAAACAACTATCCCATGGGGTACACATGACACGGATTCAAGCAAATATAAGTACTTGTATTTTTTCTGATAATACAACGTATTTATTACTTATTTCAGTATGAAGGACTTCCAAAGGAATATGTCCATAGCTATGTTTAAATGAAGATAAAATGAAAAAATTGAAAGTGCTACTTTCAAAAGATGAAAGTTCGGCAGAAAAAAAATCAATCTTTAAGACCTGAAATGTGTTATTTGCTCAATACATTTGCGGTGTGGAAAACTACGAATATTAGCAACGCCTGCACAAAACTAATTATAATTAAAAATATCGTGTTGTAACAAAGACATAATGTTGATTATAGGTTATAACTTTTATGTTATTTGCACTTGCAGCCAATACTTATCTTAGTCGATGCAATATATTAAATAGACATATCAAAGACTCCGTGCTGAAGACTGAACTTTGACCTATAATGGCTTACTTTTAACAAAGACATAATGCTGATTTTTGGTTATAACTTCTATATGTTATTTGCAATTGCAGCCAATGCTTATCCAAGTCGATGCAATATAAGAGACATATCAAAGACTCTGTGTAGAAGACCGTCCTTCGACCTGTAATGGTTTACTTTTACAAATAGTGACTTTGGTGGAGAGTCGTCTCATTGGCACTCATACCACATTATCTTACTGTCTTTATCACAGGCGTCCGCTGGTCTGCAAATAAATGTTTCAAGATCATGGAACCAACAATAGAATTACAATGAAAAGCATCGCTTTATTTGTGGCTAATACGTTACATTTAGCATACTTAAATCAAAATTTAATTTGGTAAACCGGTATGCATTTATCGCTGACTATGCGGCACGGGCTTTGCTCATTGTTGAAGGCCGTACGGTTACCTATAGTTGTTAATTTCTGTGTTTTGGTCTTTTGTGGAGAGTTGTCTCATTGGCAATCATACCACATCTTCTTTTTTATATGAAATACACTATAGTAAAGATAAACATTTCTTATTCAATATAGTTTTGGTGAATTAAAACTTGTGAAAAGGCTAGTAGAGAATGGAGCAAACATCGATCATCCTGCCAATGGAGAACAATCTAGTCTCGAGTACCACAATAATGTTCCACCAATATACTGTGCTGCTATCAACTGTGACATAGAAATACTGATCATTCTGATTGATGCAGGTGGGTATCAGAGTCGGATTTTGAGGGGACCAGGGGAGCCGCCCCCAATCCAGTCTGGGGAAAATTTGGTTGATTATATAGAGAATCACTGAATCATGACCAGAGCGGGCCCCCTCTTAGGCAGTTAGCAAGCCCCCAACTATGAAAAGTTCTGGATCCGCCACTGGGTATATCAATCTATGATTTTTACTTTACATAAGTTATTGACACAAGATTTTTGAATTGGTCTAAAAACGCATTTGTTTTTAATCAATGTAATTGGGTAATCAGTGCTCGCGAAATTTCGACAGTCCTTCTCTCTGTAAAGAAAAATTTTAATGAAAAGAAATCTCTTGTAGGCGTGGACGTCAACAGATTCCAGGGACTCCCACAGGATATCAACATAGAAAACCCGTCTGACACACGCGCAATCATTGGACCTTACAGTTATCCCAACACATTGTGGGGACTGAACAAACCTTCACCTGACCCCAAGTTGTTAATTAAACTTCTTGAATTGTATTTGACCGCTGGTGTGAAACTCAAGACAGCATCATGGGGACCATGCCCCTTCCTAGGGTAAGTTTACATCATACTATTACCATGTATAACTAATGAATAAGAGATGGCATGATTCACATAATTCATTAAAACATGCTTGCACAAAGTCATGTTTTCCTCTGACCGCTCATGACGTCTTTACACTAAATCCACTGGATGTTGGATGTGTACTGATTGATTATTTAGTCTAAGTTGCATGATTTTGTTATAAGTTCTTAGTGGCTTTGAACTAGCTCACAGTAACTGCGAGTACTCTCAGATATGTACGTATTGTCTTTTTGTTGCTGGGATATACAAGTACCCGGCCACGTCAATTCTGTATAGTATTTCTATTTGTATCCTTCTGATAAGTTTTCAACTGACTTTTATAGTTCGTTCTTATGTTGTAATGTAACACAACTGTCTCATAATAAGGGAGGGTTGGGATCCCGCTAAAATACTTAACCCCACCATATTCTGTTTGTATGTGCCTGTCCAAAGTCAGGAGTCTTTAACTCAGTGGTTGTCGTTTGTTGATGGGTAACATATTTGTATTTCGTTCATTTGCTTGTTCATGAATTAGGCCGTTAGTTTTCTAGTTTGAATTGTTTTACATTGATGATATGTGTGTTTTACCGTCCGGCTATCCTGTCTGGATATTGCGGACTTATTTACATATTTACAGATTTGGGTATGTATGTCGTTTGGCTTTCATCTTACTCCGACAGCGGTGTTGTGGCTGGTACTGAGTATCAAGCCGTTCTGCCAAGATGGCTGTTTGCATTGCCTTTTTGGATTCTATGCTGACGGACGATGTATGCGGTGGTGTGCCCAGTAGGTCTGGGTCGTTGATGGCAAACCCTTCATCGAATTCGATCCTACTGCGCTTGCCTCTGCCTGTTGTGGAGGTGTAGTAGATCAGGCGATGACAGGCCTTGTTGGGGTTGTAAATACTGGTGACAATATCCCTGTTTATTACAACTCCCAACTGGTTCTCCTTTGTACTTTGTTGGTGTAAGTATTTGACCAACCATGGTGTCTCTAGCTTCGGTTTGAGTGTTGTGGTCTACGCCGGTGGTTTGTTGTTGTTCTGCAGCCAGCAGGTACAACGGCTGTTTTTGTGGCCATCCACTGGGTGTAACGGTTAGCGTTGCGTCTCCTGGTATATGATGGCTTGTTCTTACTTTTCAAGGCCGGCTTATGTTTAATAGATGAAGTATATGGTTCCTTGACCTTGATCCATGTAAGCTGGACTGAGACTTGGTCAGAACTAATGGGGAATTTCCAATCCGGCTCTTTTCCATCCACCTTTATTGTTACCAATAGGGCTTTCAGTTCATTAGGTTGTTCCATTATGTCTGTCAACGATGTTTACGATTCTAAGTTCACCTCACGATGTTTTACATTTATCATTTCGGGGCCTTTTATAGCTGACTATGCTTTACGGTGCTCATTGTTGAAGGCATTCGTTGTTAATTTCAATGTCATTTGGTGTCTTGTTTAGAGCTGTCTCATTGGCAATTATACCACATCTTCTTTTTTATAAGTTATTGATTTTATTGTTTTACGCTCCAGTGTCACACTTTTTAAGCATTTTCAGGAGGAAAACAATTGAAACAATTATACCTAAGGTGGTTAATGCTTGTCACATTGAATATAGAATTCCCGTTCAGTTCGGACATGGTTGCGTATTTATACATGCTGTTCAACAAAAACGAACACCACCAAACATGCATGTGTCATACTGTCGAACGGTAAGTCCAGGTGACAATTTTTTTTAAACCCGCGTCAACCGCTTCATTGGCTTACAACCTATACAGTGTTTTATATAAACTGCTACATACTTATAGTGTTATTATTTTCTTATAATTTTACATAACCGTTTTTTTTTAAACAATTTACTACTCCTGGGTTTATATATTTACAATACTATCATCTACAATCAGGTAGATATAAATGGTAAAGGGAATGGAACATGTGTTTCCTCATTTGTATGGTAATAATATGAATAATTAAAAGAAAACGGGACTTTTATACATATTTTTTATACTTTTGTTTAAATAAACATATATTTTAATGGATTTTTTTTTCAGACGAGAACGAGTCTTATCAGTTAAGTTTCCAACAACTTGGATTCCGCCTCCATGGTTTGTTTGTATAACATCCATACTGCTGCTACAACATGGAGTAGACCCGAACCTTTATAGTCTCAGACATATCATGAAACAACTATCACAGCACTTTGAACATTCCAGAAAAAACGATTACTGTGTAAAGGACAAAACATTTCTGAGAACATTTTTAGCTGCTGGTTAAAGATTTACCGCAACAGATATAAGATATGTTGAGAATAAATATATTAAAGACCGTTTTGACTTTGGAAAAGAAGACAAATTCATGCAAATTGCTGGTCGTTTTGCAAGCTTAAAACACCATGCTCGAACCAAAACACGGAATCATATTATATCCGTCAACAAAGATACGTCAATATTTCCTGCTGTTGACAAGTTAGAACTTCCGTTGACATTAAAAGATTTTTTAAAACTATATGACGTTAGTCCACCCGATTTGTCATTGGTCATTTGCTATGAGCAAATTCAAAAACGGAACGTTTCGGCAGATGAATTCTGAACGCTTTTTATGTATTTTTGATAAATAAATGGAGTCATACTTCAATAGAGAATAGCATTGTTTTCATGTTCTTGACCTAGTTATTATCAAACTACCCGGCAGTCGCAGCTCCTATCCTCATACAACTATTCACTAATGGAGTAAAGGAAAACAGTTCCGAAACGGAAACGATTACTCACGGTATAGAGTTACTTCTTCACATCTCTTGTTACATTGTGTATCTTCACAAGATAGAATAGTGAACATTTTGATTTAATAAAATTAAACGAAACAAGATTATTTGGCTTCATGCAACATATTTTGGAAGTTAAACCTATCTTTACACATTAACATACAATTTACTAACACTCAAAGCAAACTTAAAATAGTGTTCTCTTCTTTTAATATCTGGTAATGTGTTAAAACCCTCTAGTTAACTTAACCTCTAGACGTTTGGTTTTGTGGTTTTGTGTCACATATGGCAAAATCAAAGGTACTTTATTCAAACGATTTGCACCACGTGACTTTGTAACTTTAGATCAAATGTCTTCCCTTACATTGTAGCTTAAGATTGGAAATATAATTTATTTTAGATTTGCGTATAATCTAGTCATTTTCCGTCATGTCTCTAAAACTAAGGTAGTACTTTACATTTAGGTGTCTAGTTTCGCATTTTGGCCCCTGTGGATTTTTCAAATATGAGAGCTAGTGTGCAATAAAATTCATTTTTGGATAGCTGGGTATCAAAATAGCCTTCGTATTGGGTTTATATGAACATCAAGATTATGTAATGTATTATGTAATATAGGCTGTTTTCTGTATGACAGTCCGTATTTGCATGTCCGTACCATACATTGGTGTGGCAATTATTGTAATGTTTTTCCAAATTTTTAATCGGACGAACTTTGTGATTAGATTTTACAAAAAAATGAGGCGAAAGACACCAATTTTTTATTGGATCATTAGGAAGATGTATGTCAACAGTTTCTAAAAAGGTATCACTCAAAGGCATTGCAATTATAGTTTGATCCAAATTTTGGGGGAAAATGTGACATGTTCACCCCTTTTTGCAATATTTTATGGTAAATAAATGCAGAATGTTGCCATGAATACACATAAAAGGGAATTATTTTCACCCTCTTAACTTTTGAAAAACAAATCTATGGAAGATACTGATTACAAGCATATGCACATTTACAACACAAACAGTTAACTCTATGTATTAAAAATCCAGGAATAGGATCTGATAAAACATTTTGTGGCTCATTCTTAATTTTATTTTCTTACTGTGGAGTGCTACCTAATGTAGCTTTCAAAACTTCCTTTGGCGGATATTTTCAAAAATGTTTGTGTAATTCTAAGGGAAAATGCTTAAAATTTGATTTTTTACGAAATGGAAAGGTTAAAATCATCATGTTTTTAAAAAAATTTGGCCGAAAACTTAAGAAAACAGATAAGTTAAAAGTTATTCTTAACTTTAAAAAATTCAACCTACAAGGTGTTTCCCAATATTCGAACAAATCATGAACAATATCTTCTTGCATATGTATTTCTGTTATAATCTTGCTATTTTACGATTATCCCTCATTTATATGATCTTATATAGCAATTAACCTATAGTTGTACAATGTAAACTATGGGAATGCAACAAGAGTATAAATCTCAATAACCGAAAATTATACCATAGCTATCTATGGTATAATTTTACAATTATGCCATGGTTTTGTTGTGTATTATTTTCGAAAAGAAAAACAAAGATGGCAAGACCTAAAGGAGGCCGCCTGAATTTTTAAATTGACATATGAACAACAGAGTCAATGTAGGGCCACTAAGCTAAACTGCCCGCTTTGCACCAGCCGATATTAATGAATACCTTGGGTGGGAATCGAACCCACGTACACTATCTCTGTTGTCCTTATATTTTTAAATGAACAAAAAATTGTCAAGAACAAATTTTAAAAAAGGTATAAATGTGTTTGAATTTAATTATCAAATTATACATGAAAATATCAGTTGATTTTCTGTGATTCAGAATCTAATGTCTACTTAAATTGTAGTCCCATAGCCTCCATTGTACAGCTACATGAATATATTGGGTAAAAGGGTTTAAAATTGCCGAGGCACATTTTTTGGGGGAGAAGGGAGCGGAAGGCACGCCCTTTTCAAGGAGCTTCATGTATGGTAGATGCGTAGTCCTTTTTTTAAAAATAGTTGTACCTTAAATGTTGACTTGCTAGACCCCTCCCCCTTTAAAAAATCCTGGATTCTTATCCGATTTGATATAAATCAAAACTGTTAACGAGGTTGCTTAAGTAATAGAAATTATGTTTGAGAATTAAAATAGATAGGTTCCTTTAAATGAAGCTGAACATAGGTTTCTTTAAATGAAGCTGAACATTTTGTTTAAATTATCTAGAATATACATCGCATTCATGTATCGTAAATTATACCATAGCTTTTGTTGAAACCCCTCGGTTATTTCCGGGCGTTTCAACAAAAGCTATGGTATAATTTACGAAACACCACAAAACTATCCAAAAGAAATGAAACATCTATAACTTATATTATGACTTCCGATTTTTAAACTAAAAAGGCCGAAATGTATCAAAGTAGACAATGTTCATTTGTACACGGACAGACATTAAAATATGTACAAGTCACCTACATGCGAACAAATTGTTCATTCGACATCGGTATTTGCATAATGGCATTTTTATTGAAGGGGCTTCTATAATCCTATCGTAATGAATGCCGCCATGATAAGGCAAAATGTCCGCTATGCAAATTGGCAGATTACCCCAAATTTTGCCATATGATGTCAACATTTTATACACAGAATATTTAATCAAGAAGACTTTTAAAATGACGCCTTGGTTCATTTTGATCTTAATGGGTTTCATACAAACAGGCATATTGATTGTATCAGTGCGTAATGATAATTAACAAAGTATTCCTGGCTTAAAAATGTCCTGGCTCGAAGGTTACTGATGCAGTGGAATTCAGTAAAGCGCTTCTGACACACGAAAAATATGAGTGTTTATTTTATATATTACCTTTAGCCGGCCTTATTCATTGAAGAAATGAGTCTTCATCGTTGTCGTGTCTTAAATTTGTTAGATGACCAAACTATTAGTCCTAATACTACAACTGTAAGCGTCACGTGGGCACATGCAAAGGTAAGTAATGAATCATTATGTACATATCATTTATTTTGATTGCTCGATATCTAATATAAATTGATTGAAATTTGTTCATATTCAACCGTTCACTGAAGCACATGTAATAGAATAAACTTTTGTCAATGTTTGCATGTGTGGCGTTGGATCTTTATCCTAAGCCCTTGGTTCTCCCTGCTAGAGGTACCAATGGGCCTCTGGATGGATACAGCGGATGTCTGAGCCTACGCACGTTTGCAGCGCCCTCTTCAGCTAATGGTCATCGATAGTGATAGACGTGACTATAGAAGATACAGTAAACAACGCCCGAGTAAGTCGGATTAGGCTCAAAAGAAAAGCTTTACAAGCGATACCTCATTGAGAAAAGCGTTGTAAGATAAGTTTTGCACTGTCTGTGAAAGTTTTCAAACTTTGTTCAAGACATTGATTTTTTTTTTAGATTGAGTCTCTCGTGATTTCGTGTTACCAGGTAACAACGAAACTTGAGATCATTACCTGAAGTGATTTCCGTGATTTGTTTGCATATGCAATACACATCTTTGCTATTTGTAAACGGGATTGAAATCAGTAAAGTCTTGTTTATTATTTTGTTATTGTCTTGTCATTTGTTTATAGTGAAAGTATCACTGAATATAGGTTAAGATTGAGCACAATGAGTGGGTATAAAATTAAAATAAACTCCAGTCCGTAGCCTGTTCTCCTACATGTAACTGGCATTGGTACGGCTATGGCTCATAGAATTATAGTTATGAGAATTAAAATGGCATAACAATTACTCCAGAAATATTGGCCTAAATACCATACATGAGAAATAAAATGTCCTAGGTGTCAGATATGATTGATTTTCCACCTTGTAATTTGAATGGCATGGACAATGTTGATGTCTGGTATAAAGGTCAGCCACATGAGTCACAAGACTATGAGACGGATACACATTTAAAATCACACGTGGGAGGGGCAGCAAATTTTGAGTCTTCGCCCTTTACCCCTGGTATACGACATGGATACGAATCACATCATATAAGCCAGATCCGCCAAGTCTAGATCAGGCTTTTAGGTGTCAAGAAAGCAATCCGTCTGGGGGTATTCAGCATGATTATAGCGACACTATGATAGAAGTTCAGTTGAACCAGCAACCAAAGTTTGTGGGTGAAAATTGTACAGCGTACGAGCTGTCAACTGCTATGACAGAGTGAGATTTCGAGAACCCTAACCTCAACGATAGGTATCAACAAAGTCAACCACCAATTGAACAGGACATCTACAGCCAGAATAGGCGAACAAGAAATCAAAACAGTAGGTCGTTGGATAATTCAGTCAACTATATTCAACCGCCTAAACCAACTGTTCAACTGCCTGTTGAACATACTGTCAACTTCAACCAACAACGTCAACCAGTTATTCAACTGCCTGTTGAACGTATCAGCAACCACAACTAACAAAGACAACAAGCTGTTCAACTCCCTGTTAAACATACTGCCAACTACTCTCGATCAAATACTAGAGCCATTCAACTACTTGGTGGTCACACAGCCACCAACACACAACCAACTCAAAAGCCAATTCAACAATCAACCCGGCATACCATAAGCAACATACCACATCAACCACAGCCCACATCCGTGCCTAGCAGACAATTGCCTACTCAACCAGGTTTCAACAGGTCACCTCCTACAATTGTCAATCAACCAGTCAACCACAGGGCTACAGGTCAACAACCACCTCAACCCACCATCAACAGGTCAAACCTGCACCTAGGTCTACTCCTTCCGTCAAGGAAAGGAAACCTTTTCAACAACCTCCACCGAACGTCAACAGGGCCAATCAACCACCCTGTCCCAGGTCAACAGGTCAACTATAGTCGACTAGTCAACACAACTATATCCTTCGAAGTAATACAGCCGGACGTAAAAACTACAACAGGGTGATTGATAATCAACAACACCGATAAGCCATCCTGTACATATACCACATATCAGCAGCAAAGTTACACCGACACAACAATTTTTTAACCGAGCAGGTCAACACCAGCCTAACACCAACCAGTCAGGGTTTCAACAACCTCTCATCAACACAATGGTTTAACAGGGACAGCCGCCTCAGGCCATACATTACCAAAAGAAAGTTTACAGACAACAACCGGTGCAAAATCTCCACAATGTTACTGCACCTGTACATCAGACTCAACAGCCATTTTAAATTATACCATACCAGCAGGGAAGGCCTCATCAGCCCTCAACAACACAGGGAAGATCTATTGCACAAGAAACAGCCCAATCGGGGTATTATGGCACAGCCCCATACTTGCCAGTGTACACACAACAACAACAACAACAACAATAACAGTTGTACAAGAACCAACCACAGGCTCAGTTTCAGGAACAAAGAGGTATATCTAGCGTAACAAGATGCTTAAAAAGTTATTCTGATTCATCTAGCACTACATCAGAGGTAGTCTACCATAGGAGTCGTCAAAAGAGTAGAAGCTACCAAACACATTCTACACATAGTGTATCAAGCAGACATGTTTCACCTGTTGAGGAGGAGGTTAGTGACCGCTCATCGCCACACCACAAGAGTTAAGACAGGAAGCATGCAAAAAGGAAGTCAGACACGGATGGTCACCATTCCTCCAGCAATCGTCATAGAGCGAAGCCAGCTCCAATGAAACCGGATAGAAAAATTCTTTTCAGTGCCCAAGAAACTTAAAAACACAGGAAAAGGCAACTGGAAAGCATTACACAAAGATACCGGGTACGTTGAGGCTGCAGGTTGGACGGACAAACACATACGAGAACAGCTTTGTTGGTGCTTGGAGCACAAGGCTAGTGATTTTTATACAGTACTGCTGGACTCTAACAAAGATTTGCTTTTAGTGCAGTAGTGACTAAAATGTTGAAACGCTTTGAATTTCAAGAACCATAAGAAATTTCACAGATATAGTTCAGACTATATCCCAAAAGAAAGAGGAATCCCTGGAAGATTGGGCGGATCTTGTGTTATCTCTGGCAACACAATCCTTCTGAAGAGTACATGACAAAACAAACAGTAATGGAATTTTGTCAAGGTTGCAACGATCCAGAGGCTGGACAACACGCATGCGGATTTAAACTAGTATCGTGAAAATGAAAATGCAATTGATATAATAAAGTTGTTTCAACATTCAAGAATATTGCAAGCCCACATTGCTCAAGGAAAAACACCTGAAGTAAAACAGGTGTCAGCTCCAACACCAACAGCACAAGTTAGTGACACACCCTCACATGGGGTAGACTCGTCCAAATCAGTCATAGACACACGAGTGTCTAAAACGGAGCAGCAGTTTCGTCGACAACGAGAAGAGCAACAACAGAGCATGCAACAGATCCAAAGCCTACTATCCTGAATGGCTAAATAAATAAAGAAAGATTTATCTTGGACAACAATGGAGTTTGAAAGAGTCAACCCAAAACAGATGGAGCCAATAACAGGCTGGTTGTACCCGCTTCTTTGAGAAAGACAGTAATGGAGCTCTGTCATGAACTGCCTAGTGCAGGACACCAAGGTGTATCAAAGACCATGTCAAAGATTAAGGACAAATAACACTGGTATAACATGACCAACAAGATAATTGGGATCAACACATTGCTCAACTAGTGAGAGATATGCTTTCTAGTGTCTACAGGAGTACAGGGTTCACACCAAACAAGCTCATGTTAGGCAAGGAGACCAATCAGCCAGCAGACCTTATGTTCGGCAGTCAAATCAAAAAGAAGTACGAGGGTGCTGATAGCTATAGTATAGACCTAGAAAAAGCTATCAAAAGTTCACATACCATTGTTCTTTATAAGCTTAAGACCTCCCAAGAGAAAATGAAAAGAAACTATGACCTTAGGGTATGAGAAAAATCATACCAGCCGGGGGATCTTGTCTATGTTTTGGACACTGCTCAGATTAAGGGTAAATGTAAGAATTGGGGTCACCATGGAAGGGGCCGGGTATCATCATTAGTAAGGTTACCGGGTATAAAACTCCAACGGGTGGTTTTCAATACTTACCATGACAGACTTAAACCATGTGGGGATAAAAAAAAATCCTGCTTGGCTAGAAACATGTAGGGACCAATTTTAAAAAGGTGTTGTGTTTTTAAGATATATATGCAATCAAGAATCAGGACAATTTGGGGTGTAGCTCAGACAAAAGGAAATTGAGTACAAAAACATTTTAGTGTCCAAGGCAAATAGTTCAGTGATTAATTTTTTATATGCCTTGTTTTTAGGGAAATGATAAAAAAGATTTAAAGACCAGCCAGGTTACCAGGGAAGGGGGGGGGGGGGGTTAAACAGCAAGTTTTTAGAATATCGGCCGGGCTAGATTACCTATTCGTTGGTTATGTCAATTAACTTAGGAGTTTGATTTTAATGGAAGAGGGGCGTCTTCAGTTGTTAGGCCTTTTTTGTGGAACTTACAGAAGGATGGGTTGTTGTATCTTTACCATAAGCCCCGGGTTCACCCTGTTTGGAGTGGACAACTGACACCAATTGGTGAAATATCATTCTAACATTGGTGCAATTTATTTTAGTTGTTGTTAAAGAAGAGGGACGAAAGATACCAGACGGACAGTCAAACTCATAAATCGAAAATAAACTAACAACGCCATGGCTAAAAAATGAAAAAAGACAAACAGACAAACAATAGTACACATGACACAACATAAACAACTAAAGAACAAACAACACGAACCCCACCAAACACTAGGGGTGATCTCATGTGCTCCGGAATGGTAAGCAGATCCTGTTCCACATGTGGCACCCGTACTCATTCATAGGAGTTAAGTTATTAGTTCATATGTGTAAAGACATGTCAAGTAGACAGAAACTAAGTGTGTTTAACCTACATTGAGAGACACATTCTGTTAAATGTAAGTATCAGTCTAGATTTGACGGGACCAATATATCTACAATCAAAATATTCTAGTTTAAATGTAGTTTTCAAATTTCAAGCTTAAGACTGTTAAAAGCATTGTATCCATGGAGATTTTTCATATTTCTATGTCCTTAACGAAAAAAAAAACATTCAACGAAAACCAAAAGAAAAATGTCCGGTTGAATAAGTTAGAAGTACTTGAAATCTCTCTCATTGCGAAATTTAGCACACAGTAAGTTATAGGTACACTCAAATGCAAGCTACTATATTTGAAGGAAATATCGGAAACATGTTGTCTTCAGTACGTATGATGAACTCAAAGAGCCTGTCTGATATTTAAAATATATAAGAAAAGAATACAGTGGACCGTTCAATGACAGTTAAATCGTCCTTATCTTTCAATGTCTATTGCACTTGAATTAGAGATGTACTATCAGAGATAATATACTATTAAAAAGATATTTATTTTCATTTTCAATATGTACGGAGATGGCTTGATTCAGTAAAAATGAATGGCAAATATTAACTTTCACTAAGAGGGAACACATTTTAAAGTTAAGCTACCTTCTATAAAAATGTGTTTATTTTTTGTCTTTAATATGTGAGATGTTCTCAACGCGCCAGTTTGATAACAAATTATATCGCAAAAGTTTACCAGTGCTCTCTTAATTACAAATTCAATTTAAATGCAAACTGTCACATTCATCCCTCTATACATATTGACAATGAAATTGTTATTGTTTTTTTTATATAAATAGTGATTCTTAGCTTTAAGGAACACAAGCTGTCAAATCTGTGTTCATCAGTTTAACTCAAATTCACATATTTTATTAATAACCATGTCAACATTTATCCAAGTTATAAAAAGTCAAGAATAAACGTGTGTATTTAAGTCTTAACGCCATCTAATTAACTACCGTGTTGACCTCTGATGACCTTCAAAGAGCATATAAGCGATATAAACATGAATACAGATATAAAGAGAGAGAGCGAACTCGTGCAATTGGATTTCTCTAGGTCTGTTTACTTTCATATTCATTTATAGATTTAAAATACATGATGATCATCGTGTTTACCTTTAAATGAACGATGTTTTGTGGATCGATTCAGTAAATCAAAGGAATTATTTTTGATTCACTTTCAGTGTTGACATTCTTTTCCTTTAAATAAC
The DNA here is from genome assembly GCF_965363235.1 of Mytilus galloprovincialis. Lineage (NCBI taxonomy): Eukaryota > Metazoa > Mollusca > Bivalvia > Mytilida > Mytilidae > Mytilus > Mytilus galloprovincialis. The sequence goes on from NC_134842.1 coordinate 13,643,513, forward strand.
AGAACACCGATATCCATATCTAGCTAAGGTGTTAAATTCAAGTTCACATGAATACGGATCGAATAAGGTCAAATTATTTATTTGCAAGTGAACAATTTTATCATCAATGTTTCGTAGATTAATATGACAAAATTGAACCATTCTTGTTTCCTGAAGCGAATTATTAATTCACTTTAACATATTAATGATTGAACCAAAAAATCATACTTTAATATGGCCCCTTTAATATAAGTGTCATTGTTGCAGTCTCTGGTAGTCTTTTGAAACATATGGTAAATGTCCAACTTGTTGTTCGAGGACTTTGTATACAATGAAGACATACAGTTTCATTTTATATTAATAGTACACATGTGTTTGATAATTATATTCAAGTGACATATTCATATTAAACGCATAACAACACCATTCATATTATAGCGATGGATGATGATGTATGGACGGGTGCAAATGATCTTAACAATGACGGCACTTTTGAATTTGTCACAGATGGTGTTCCATTGTCTGGTTCATTTGGATCAGGTAATTTCAACCTTTTAAGATAATCATGTATGCGTATTATAATGTTTATCTCTTCATTATACATGTTATAGTAATATTCTAATGTTAAAGTCTTGGTTATCAAGAAATTCTTTATTATAAATTCTTGAATGTCTGAATTCAAAGTTAAAAAAAAGAGTATCAAACAGAAGTTAGATATATTTCAATTTTTCTACATTTGAAAATAAATAGTAAATAAATGTTTTGGTTTTGAATAAGTCTAAGATAAACTTACCATTTCATTAAAAAAAATACAGTAAAAGCACAATAAAACCACTGGATAGAACTGAAAGTACGAACCAACAACGAAAACCAGGAACAAAATTAGGTGTTCTGGAAGTGTAAGCAGACTATGTTAACATGTGACACCCGTCATGACACTGACAACCAGGGTGTATTTAAGGTGTTCTGGAAGTGTAAGCAGACTATGTTTACATGTGTCACCTGTCATGACACTGACAACCAGGGTGTATTGAAGGTGTTCTGGAAGTATAAGCAGACTATGTTAACATGTGTCACCCGTCATGACACTGGCAACAAAGGATGATATTAGACGCTTCTGAAGTGTAATCATACTCTGTTAAACATGTGACACCCGTCATGGTACTGACAACCAGGAATGATATTAGACACGAATGAAGAGTAAGCAGATCCTGGTCAACTTGAAACTACTGTCATGTTCCATTAACTTGATAAAAGTATTGTAGTACCGTCAAAGTTCATTTTAATTAGGGACTTTCCGTTTTTTTGAAATTTCCTGGGCGATCGGTAATTTTTGTTATTTTACTTTTGACTGTGTTGACCAATCATTGTTACAATATTAAATTTGATCATTATCATACATAAAATTGATAAAGTGAACTACCGCTTAACATTTGCTTTTATTAAGTCATTTGTGTAAGGCTTAACATATCATGAATGTTCTCTATGACACTAAACTTGTTTGCAGTAATAGTTCCCATGAAATATTTTTAAAAATCAACTCTAGTAAAAGCTATAAAATTACTTGAAATCCAAAGATGAATGGTACAACTATTTTCGAGACCCTTCCAAACAATCGGAAATATATCTGTTAGTCGTATTTTACAATTAATAAATTGCTTGATTGTTTCTGGTATTTGGATTTAAAGTTACTTCACAAAATCATACACACATCTGTTCAAATTTCACTTTTGAACATAAAAGGACAGTGCATAATATATACATTTTTGCTATTTAATTTTAAACAGTTGTTTTTTCAAATAACATACACATAATGTACCTATTCGTTAATCAATACCTGATTTGTACTACATTCTATCATAATTTGAGTCTTTTTACATAATTCCAGTGGAATAGACACAACAGCGGCGTTTTTGTTCGTAATACTAACTCTTTTGTCCATCTTTGGTGCTTATATTGACTGGATTTCCGTTTTTACCGATGACGTTGGTTATGTTCCAATTGTCGTAACTACAATAACGTTCCTTTCTCCTCGACTATGACATGCCGAATTAGACTTATCATCAGGTTTGGACTTACATGATCGACACATCAAACATATAAGTGAACTATTTGATAATAACAGCAATATTCCTGGTTTGGTATAGCACGCATCCTTTTGTGTCTCCAATCAGACAGTTGTAACAGACAGTATTCTATCATATTACTTGCTTACTTATTTGAATTAAATGGTGGCATAACTGCACGTTTCGAGCGACCTATATTTTTTAATTCAATTCACTCCCAATGTGTCTTGTTATTTATATTGCAACACACACCTTATTAAATCAAGTTGTGTTGTTATTATGTTTTAGTGACACTTCTTCTTTATGTTCTTTCCAAAACAAGTGCACAAAAACCAACTTCACAGCGCAACTAGGCTGACTTCTTTCATCTGCGTTAATTACACAACATGCCAACACATTGCCGAAAAAAACGATGTACTACTTTGTTCCCTTATATACTCTAGATAGATCCCTTAAGTATCCTTGTGAAACAAGAAACAAAAAGTCGAGGAAAGAGATCCCACATGACATAAGAGGCTCTTAAAAATAGTATGGAAACTTAGGTATAAATCTTATTTATTAACTATAAGTTTGTAAGAAAATGGTGTTCAAATATTGAGATGTAATACAGATTATGATACATAGAAACAAATTTGAGTAATCTCCCCTACAACACAAATGGAAATCTGCATTTAGGTGACAAAAATCTCAGTTTTATATAATAGGTTTAAAATGGACAGACATTATTCTGACTTGGTACAGGACATTTCAAGATAAAATGGTGTGTTGAACCCAGACCAACGTTATGTTAAACCACCCGCCCTACGGCAACGCCAAGAAATATCGCTAGAACGCTACGTGACAGAAACATAACACAAATTCATACAAGATCAGTTACAACACAGAAACGCGTGAACAAATAGTACAACAGTCGAAACAACATGCAAACCAAAGAACAACAACAAGCAAACTACATCTACGATCACAGGACATCAGAAACAGCGACGCCACTGCGTAACCAACATAAAATCTGGAACTCCATAGATATATCCTAAAACGGTCAATGACTTCATATGTGGGGTTAAAGGGGAAGATGTTGATGTTTTCATCAAACAAATTATATAAAAAAAATTACGAAGTTGAAGAGTATTGAGTACCAAAAATTCTTAAAAGTATTGACAAATACTGCTAAGTAATAGTTATCAAAGGTACTAGGATTATAATTCAGTACGCCAGGTACGCGTTTCGTCTACATAACACTCATCAGTGACGCTCAAATCAAAATATTGATAAAGCCAAACAAGTACAAAGTTGAAGAGCATTGAGGATCCAAAATTCAAAAAACGGCTAAGGTAATCTATGCCTGGGATTAGAAAATCCTTAGTTTTTTCAAAAAAATAGAGTTTTGTTAACAGGAAATTTATAACAATGACCACATTGTTGATATTCATGTCAACACATAAGTGTTGACTACTGGGCTGGTGATACCCTAGGGGACGAAGCGTCCACCAGCAGTGGCATCGACCCAGTGATGTTAATAGTTATCAAAGGTACCAGGATTATAATTTAGTGCACCAGACACGCGTCTAGTCTACATAAGACTCATCAGTGATGCTCAAATCAAAATATTTATAAAGCCAAACAAGTACAAAGTTGAAGAGCATTGAGGATCCATAATTCAAAAAACGGCTAAGGTAATCTATGCCTGGGATTAGAACATCCTTAGTTTTTTTTAGAAAATTCAAAGTTTTGTCAACAGGAAATTTATAAAAATTACCACATTATTGATATTCATGTCAACACATAAGTGTTGACAACTGGGCTGGTGATATCCTCGGGGACGAAACGTCCACCAGCAGTGGCATCGACCCAGTGGTGTTAATAATTATCAAAGGTACCAGGATTATAATTTAGTACACCAGACACGCGTCTCGTCTACATTTTTTGACATGTAAATTAGATAATAACGTAAAAGAATCCCTAGAATATATAATTTCATTTACTGCATTTACACAAGCTTTGAAAAAGATGAAAAGAAGAAAGGTCCTAGGTCAGATAGTTTTATTGCATCAACTTTTAAAGTATTTTGGATAGACATTGGATAGTTTGGCTTGAGGTCAATGTTTTATGCATCTCAAATAGGGGAGCGTCTGTCACAATCAGAAAAAGAGTTTTAACATTTATTCGGAATAATGCAAGTCATAAATAAAGAAAACAATAGTATGCCGCTGTTCGAAATCATCAATCGAACCAAATCCGGATTACAAAATAAACTGAGGGAAACATATCACCTATAAGAGAAAGACAACTATGCAATAGATACAAATAAGTGCAACAAATAAAACAAAGGACAATGAAACACACACATAAACGAATTATAAGATAATAACTGCCAAACTCTCAGTTTTATATAATAGGTTTAAAATGGACAGACATTATTCTGACTTGGTACAGGACATTTCAAGATAAAATGGTGTGTTGAACCCAGACCAACGTTATGTTAAACCACCCGCCCTACGGCAACGCCAAGAAATATCGCTAGAACGCTACGTGACAGAAACATAACACAAATTCATACAAGATCAGTTACAACACAGAAACGCGTGAACAAATAGTACAACAGTCGAAACAACATGCAAACCAAAGAACAACAACAAGCAAACTACATCTACGATCACAGGACATCAGAAACAGCGACGCCACTGCGTAACCAACATAAAATCTGGAACTCCATAGATATATCCTAAAACTGACTTGGTTCAGGACATTTTAAGAACAATGGTGGGTTGAACCTGGTTTTGTGGCTAGTCAAACCTCGCGCTTTTATGGCAATATTGAATATAATGCATGAACATTCAGGACAGAGAAATACACAAAGAAACAATATAATAATACATTTCGACATGCTAATAGTTATCAGAAATACCAGGCTGATATATACACGTCAGACGCGCGTTTCATCTACATAAGACTCATCCTAGTTCTTAATACAAATGGCATCTAAGTACACTTTATAACACCTTATAGCCTTACTAGCTTCTATATGTATAGGTGAATATATAAAGTCAGTTTTCTAAACAGAAATATTGACTCTGATCAAACCTTTAACACGGGTAAATTTATTGGAGATAACTGAAGATGACTATGTAATATTTTACACTATACAGAAAAAACATGATATCCCTGGTAAATATCATTTCTCATAGATTTTATGAAGTCCTTAGACTCTATTTCTTGGGCATTTCTCTTTGAAACACTTACGTATTTTAATTTGGTAAATAGTTTAGTGCATGTGTTCCTGTAAGCTCATGCAGAACAAAATAAATAAAAATTATTTGAAAATTTACCATGTGAAATATATAAATGCAAATTTTACACATTTAAACACTGTTAAAGGTAAAAAAATCATTTATCAATTTTTGTTATCTATTTTAAATTCACCATTTTGTCTTAAGTTTATATAAAGTGACATATGCATTTCTATTTCAATCTCACATTGTCTTTTTATATCTACAAAACACCTAAAACAAGGGTCAACAGTAAACCAAGGTCACAAATCCTATATTGCAGACCAAAATTACCAAAAAAATTTAAGGAAAGCTATTAAACCAAGAGTTCTTAGCGGTAAAGAAGAAATCATCCTTTCATAATCTTTACGGACACTATCACAAATTGGTTGATCCTTATACAAAAAAAAAATAAAACATCAGACGAAAGAATGAAATTATAATGTATACAAAACGGTAGAGTCAAAAAGAAATCCATTATTGATAGCAAACAACGCTGCCATGAAAATTAATTTATTGCAGTATTCCTAGCTTTTCTATATTTAGTTATAGTGAAACACTGCGCATCATAACAGAGTGCATGAACACTAAGAGTGATATTCTCCCTTTCATCTCCAGTCAATACAAGTATATGAGTCAGACTATCAAGATTTTAACGACCTCAGTTCATTCAAATTATGTCTAAAAGGGAATTCATATTTATATATTTTCTTATAATAACATTGATTTGAAAAGGTAAATAAAAAATGAATGTTTGTTAAAATTTCTAATTGCAACTATCAAACATTTTATTGTTTTAACTAAGCTGAATGTGTTGTAATAAAGTACATGTACCCCTCCATTCACACTTTATACTTTTTAATTCCTTTTACTTCTTATCCTGAAAACATTTCTGATATATGGGGATTTTAAAAGATAGCTATTTCTCCAGAAAAACTTTGCTTTTTTGACAACAAATTCTGATTAGATATAATCGTTCAAGTTAAGAAAAAATCTGCTTGAAATACATACTTGGAGAATAAGTTATTTTTCTGATTAGCAACATTCCAGCAGCACCTGCATACGGTGTATATATCTCCTAATTGATACGATATTCCCGTGCTTGCATTTCCTTTCATGATTTACTTGATAGAGGGTTGTTGCTCAAAAGGAAGCTATTAAATCAAGAGTTCCAGATGGTGAAGTTGAAATCATCTCTTCGTAAATTTTACGGACGCCATCACAAGTTGGTTGACCGTTATGGAATAAAGGCAACAGTAGTATAGCGCTGTTCAAACAATCGTTTCACAAATGATATCGGTTATGTTCCTTACGTCGTAACTACAATTCCATTCCCTTTCATAAATGTGACCTACCGAATTAGACTTTTTACCGGATTTATTATCTCATAAGCAACACGACGGGTGCCACATGTGGAGTAGGATCTACTTACCGTTCCGGAGCACCTGTGATCACCCCTAGATTTTGGGGGGATTTGTGTTGTTTATTCTTTAGTTTTCTATGTTGTGTCGTGTTTACTTTTGTTTGTCTGTTTGTCCTTTTCATTTTAAGCCAAGGTGTTGTCAGGTTATTGTCAATTTATGAGTTTGACTGTCCTTCTTTTACGAACACATTTCAATTCAAATGTGAGTTATTCAACAAAAAGAAATATTTTCAATGGTCACACATTCTGGTCATATAATGGAATTGTGTGCGACATTCATACCAATGAGAGGTTAACTAGCTAATAAACTAGGTTAAGTCATTTATTTTACAAAATGCCTTTGACAAATCAGAAATACGAAAACTGATTTCCGAACTTATCATTGTTTCATTTGTAAAGGGACTTTCAGTTTTAAAATTTCCTTAGGCATTTTGGGGTTCGGTATTTAGTTATTTTACTTTTTGCATGGCAATTGATACATGCTTAGCACGAAAAGGTTGCATCTGCGACGAGACTGGTCTCTTAAATGCGATTCCCTTTGTCAGTTCTGATTTGAGGTTTTATATGTTGATACCTTCATTAATTAATGAGTAAACTGGCATTGACTCTCATTTATAAATTCAGTAATCCGCACTATTTAAGGCAAGGTTATAATTCAAAACACCCTGTTTTATCAATGCTACATATGCATGTCCCGTTCAAGTTCATGAATCTTGTCAGCGGATATAAAATAGGAGAAGTGGTATGATTGCTAATGAGACAACTCTTCACAAGAAACAAAAGTTTACAGATTAACTATAGCAAATATGTCTTTTTGTCAATTTGGAGGATTCGGTGTAAATTTCGAAGTTTTACTTTTTTCAATCACATTGTTTATAGATTGTTTTATGTATTATATATCAATCTATAAAAAAGAAATGTGATTGAAAAAAAAGGAGATTGTATGTATTTATACAATTACAATTAAGTAAGTTTTCAATTAGACATTTCAAGTTGTCTCATATATTTTGATAGAATTTTACATATACGTATATACTGTTGATGCAAAAAGGAATATCAATACAAATCTTTCTTTTGAAGTACAACAGAAAAAGAAATGTTGTAAGAGCTGCTATTCTGTCATTATTTACGGTTTAAAATGAGAAACAAAAGCGATAATGTCCCATCAAATGTTCAGGAGATTAAACAAATACAAGTTTAGTTATACTTTATCAAACGAATGTACTTCTTTATAATTTCAAAAGTGTTAAATGATCCATTAAATAATGACATGACGCTTTGATGCCATATACATGCACATTTTTAAAAATGATAGTGCGAGTGGGGCATCCGTGTACTTAGGACACATTCTTGTTTGTATATAAAGTTAGAGTACAGACATACAGTGGTTGTCGTTTGTTTATGTGTTACATATTTGTTTTTCGTTCATTATTGGTTCATTTATCCGGCTGTTAGTTTTTTCCTTTGAATTGATTTACATCGCCATTTCGAGGCTTTTTATAGCTGACTGTGCGGTTTAGACTTTGCTCATTGTTGAAGGCTGTACTGTGACCTATAGTTGTTACTTTATGTTTTATTTGGTCCCTTGAGGAGAGTTGTCTTATTGGCAATAATACCACATCTTCTTTTTTTATAAACAAGGGTTAAACTACGCTATGGCAGGGGGCATAAAATAAGTTTATGAGATACATTTGTACATCTAGAATAATATCAAGGTTATAACGAAATGCACCCAAATTTCCTTTAGAAAAAGGGCAATAACCCTTCAAGTGTTGTCTGATTCATCAGAAAATTTCTTGTTAGATGGCTTTTGACATGGTGAACAATTTTACTACTTTCGTTTTCCCAAAACTATAATTATATTATTTTATAGATATAAATTAAATGATATCTCTAGGTTGTTTTTTTCCAAGGCAATGTCTCAAGAAACATATGTGTTTTAATAAAAAAATAAAGATTATAGCTAATTTCCTAATGCATGTAGAGCAAGACTTTCTTACTTTGTTTGTATATTGTACAATAGTAATTTAGATAACATCCAATTGCTTTTAACCATTATATTTACAGGTTTACTTTTCCCTATATTTATTGTATGAAGATGTCAGTCTTAATTACAAAGCTTGGGTAAACGTTTCAAAATCAAAATTTTACTTTACAAGCATAAAGAAATTACCTGTAAGATGAACATTAAACTACTGTCACTTAGGGAAAACATAAAAAAAATCAATGAAGGATAATAAACTTAATTCAAATAGTTTGGGGTGGGGGTAAAAAGTTTTCTTTAATTGAAATTATTTTATACTTTCCTGTGGTCAATCAATTTTCCCAAATTAAGTTAAGAGGAGAGTAAGAGGGTCAGTGAAAAAAAAAACTATATATATATAAATTAGGCTTTCTATCTTACATTGAACTTTTGATGTCATCCCTAATTCTGATATTGTTGTCCTCTGTTTTTATCTTATATTTACTTAGCCCAATTTTTTTTGTAATACTACATTGTATGTTACCTGTTCTTTTACTTATTTCTTGTAAGCATAACCAGATATGTCCACAGTGGTACATGTAGCATGCTGATAGAAGGTCTAACTTATTTACTTTAAGGAAGTTGATCTTTATAGTTTTTATAAAATTCTCAAGAAGTGAAGCCGCACAAAACCAATCCTGTTTCACAAATTCTAAAACATGGGTGAAAATTCTATGCTGAAAAAGAAATGTACAAGACAATTTTTATAGATTTTAATACTGAATTCATTCCAAATAAAAGACTAAATGTACATTTAAATATATTTATTTCATCAGAATCTATTTCATTAGAATCTTAAATCAAGGTTTTTTTGTTTTTTTTTGTAGTCAGTGTGGTACATGTAAGGTAACACAATGAAAAAGTATATAAAGTTGCAATTGATCATGTTTTATATATATAAAAAATTGCTAAACAGTCTCAAACTCGGAACAACCTTATACATGTTTTACAAATAAGCATATTTCGGTTTTCCCGTTTGAATGGTTTTACACTAGTAATTTTGGGGCCCTTTATAGCTTGTTGTTCGGTGTGACCCAAGGCTCCCTGTTGAAGGCCGTACATTGACCTATAATGGTTTACGTTTTTAAATTGTTATTTGGATGGAGAGTTGTCTCATTGGCACTCACACCAAATCTTCCTATATCTATATGTGGTATGATAGCAAAGGTAGTAACTCAGTAAGGGTTCTCATTACAGACTTTTCAAATTTTCATGAGTCCAAAACTCACAGACTACTGAGAGTTACATGTATGAAATTTTCCACAAGAGAGCAAATCTCTTAATTATAGGTCAGTGATAAATAAATAAGCTTTATTTAGAGTCAGCAAGGTTTATAAACATAGGATCTCAGAATCCAGGATTGTGTACCTAGTTTTAAAAAAAGGGGGGCCTTGCCCTAGACCCCCTTTGAATGTTGCACAGGCTGATGTAACAATGTGCCCTTCGAATAACAAAATTAATATAGTTTCCTCAAAGCCAATTGCAACATTTCACGAACTTTATTCCAAATTACATGGGCCCCTTCACCTAAACTCTCGGAAAATCACTGAATAGGTAAAGGACGGTTAGCAATGAGCAAAAGATTTACTGCATAGTCAGATATAAATGGCCGTGAAATACTGACTGTGATATTTTCCATATTCTGCATCATACTTATCTTTTTAAAATTTATCAAAAAATTCTATACATGCTATACACTTATATCCAGAAATAATTACTTGCCTATTATTGTTGTATTCAAGACATTGATAGAAAATTTAAGTAAAAAATATAATGGACAGAACCAACCAATTCTAGAACATTTGGTGAATGAGTGAAACAACAAAAGGCTGAACAGTTTCATGGTCTTAACATCTCGAAAGCACCACAAGTTGTTGCATAAATTATATACATTTTATATATTATAATACAAAAAATACATATATAATGAATTCAATTGCAAATTAATCTTAAAAGGTTTCCAATCCATTGTGGAAATTTGTCCCAACCTAGTTTTGACTAGGTTTTTAGCCTTAGAGGACTCAGAACATATGGTACTACATGTACTTTGTGTATAGTTGCAGTTTCAATAGTTTGAAGTTAGTTTCAGGTTTATGTTCACTCACAATGGTCATGTTTTTTTTTATAGTTTTTTTAGCTGGATAAGTTGAATATCACTATCTAAATTATTCCAGAATCCTTATGTTTTTTAGGAGCTACCATTTCATTTGATTTTTATTAGGGGCTAGGATGATATTTGAAAAAGGAAGGGCAGGAGTTTTGATCAAAAATAAAGGCAGGATGACTATTTAAGTAAAAAAAAGGATAACCCAATTAATATTGGCAAGACATAATAGACATGCCGATGATAGAGTGGGAAAAAAATGCAAGACAGAGATTGAAACTAAAAAAAAATGCAGGGCAAAACTTTTCCTCCTACCCCCCCCCCCTAAAACAATTAAATGGTAGCTCCCTTAACAGCTTGATGGATGGGTGTGCTGCCTATTTAGCAATAAGACTCCAGTTAAGAAACCATGTGACTGTAGTTGGTCCGGTGGAACTGGAAACCTAACAAAATATACCGGGCATAAGGACATGATGTAATGTGTATCATGGGTTTTATCACTTGTTCTATCTTTGTTGGTATTAATGGTATTACTTATTTTGCAAACAGAGTGTGGGTACAGAGGCAGCATATTGATTTACCTGAAAATACCACATCTTAGTGCTATCATAATCAACTCTCCTTCATTGGCATTGTCCACGGCTGGTTCATGTACAGTCTGGCAACCTCCACTAAGTCTCAGATCTGTCAATGCCGCTGCGTTATTTCTTTATTACATTCAGCGAGCTTTCGTACACTTTTATCCTGATTACATACAGGAACCCCACATTAATGGGTTAAAACAGACTTATACTGCCCTTCATGTCCGGCGGGACCAACTCATCTGCCATTTGTTATTGTTGTTGTGCAGACTACGCGCCTTTTTAAAAGAGGTAACCAAGCAAGGGAGATAAACAATACGGTGAATGACGCATTTCGATGATTTTACTTTAGTGAATAACATTTTTCAAATAAAAATTTCCAAACTTTTTATGCATTGAAAGAGAAGATATGTATCAAATTATTTCTAATATAAAAAAAAATGTGTGCTAGGCATCTGCTGTTTACAGAAAATCAATATCGAAACTGACCTACTTTCAATGCGTTACACTGTTGTATATGCGGACGGTGAATGCATTCAATCTATTTTTTTCTAGACAAATATGGCATACATCGATGTAATACTATGGTTTTGTCACTTTTATTAATGGATTACAAGGTTCCCAAAATTTCACCATATTCCGTGTATATGGACTTATCAGTTTTTATTTGATTTGCCAGATTCTTACATGGACCTGTACTTAATGTTGTTGTTTTTTTAAGTTTCCAACATATATTACTGTTGATTCATTATTATTCATTGGATTCCAATTTTTGTAGCTGTCTTTGGTACAGTTAAACCACGAATTGAATGGATCAACGAGTCACACATACCATATATGCTTTGTATGCAGATATTGCCAAAACCACGAAATCAAATATCCACGAAAATGCAGGTTTTCCTTAATGCATGAAAATTAATACTTGAAATAAATGAATCATGAGTATGTTCTTTTATGTCTACAAAACAAAACCCTATTTTGTTCTATTCCTAAGTTCCTAAGAATAACAACACATTGTACTTTGATGGTCCTTTACTATTGAAATATATCTCTGACACAAATGGCGTATTTTAGTGTTTAAACATTTGAACTAAAAGAGTTATTAGATATAGGAAGATGTGGTATGAGTGCCAATGAGACAAATCTCCATCCAAATAACAATTTATAAAGGTAAACCATCATAGGTCAATGTACGGCCTTCAACAGGGAGCCTTGGCTCACACCGAACAACAAGCTAACAAGGGCCCCAAAATTACTAGTGTAAAACC